>NW_027212809.1:0-36278 GCF_030788295.1 Drosophila virilis
GGTATGGCTACAGGCCAGTTCTGTGGGCAGAGCGAATGCGGCGCGCGCGTGTGTTGGCTGGCAAATTGAAATCGAAAAAGAAAACTCGTTAATTAAAAAGTTAACATGTTGTTGGTTTGGCCGAGCGCCGAGCGCCGAGCGCCGAGCTTCGAGAGACAGCGGAGACGGCGACGGCGACGGAGACGGAGACGAAGCTCTCATTGCAGAACTTGGCCTGCAATTGGTTTTATTAATAATTAAGAGGCATCGTCAGGGTCATCAGCGGCAGGAATTGTGGTTTGGCCGTAGTCGATGGCTTACGCCACATATTTCCCTCGCTTCGTTGCCGTTCGAACGGGACACATGCAAAGAGCGCTCATCACAATGGGCCGAAGGGGCGGGGGAACGGTTGGCGAGTGCAGCAGGGGCTGGCCAGACCAGTTCCTGTTGTTGTTGCTTGTCAAAGGAAGTGCGTCGCGCCAAAATGAAAAATGAAGTGCGCAACGTCCTCTCTTGCACATAATATGTTTTTATTATAATTTCATTAAAAAAACAACTCATACACAACTGTAGGGGGCGGCATGGGGGAGGGGCTGCGTGCAGCGCGTGTGGGCTTATCCTTATATTGTTACATAACCTGCAAAAAGCCGTTGCTGACAAAGGATATTTCATGGCTTGAACTTCGCTTGCGTGTCCTTCATTTGCGAACTTTGTTGAACAGAGTATATAGTTTCCCTCGTATGCTCGCCTAAAGCTTAGATACATGCTAATTCGACTCTTTCTGGAGTGCCAGGCTTTTTCTATCTTTATCTTCCAAATTTGACGGCTAGTCCTCAAATTTGCTTTTATAACTATTATTATGAGTACTTATTCATATTTTATCATCCTCATCATGTCATTGTCATTGTCATTGTCATTGTCATTGTCATTGTTATTATCATTATCATTGTCATTGTCATTGTCATTGTCATTGTCATTGTCATTGTCATTGTCATTGTCATTGTCATTGTCATTGTCATTTTTATATCATTGTCATTGTCATTGTCGTTGTAATTGTCATTGTCATTGTCATTGCTATTATCATTATCATTACCATTAGTATTAGGATTAGCATTAGCATTAGCATTAGCATTAGCATTATTATTATTATTATAATTAATATTATTATAATTGCTTTGAAGAGCCTTGACAACTTCGGCTAAGACAATACTTAATCTTGCTTATTAGGAATCCGTTTAACTCTTTGTCAATTGCCTAATTGCTTGGCATGCGTCAAAATTCCTCTAGCCAGCGCGCCAATTATAAAGTAACTGCCCCTAAAACTACACTCTTTCAGTTACTGAACTTATTAACATAATAGCTATTTCAGCTAATTTTTACCATATCAAAATCCTTTTATTACAATATACTAACTTTTCCTCTTATTCATGTATCATATATTAATGCACCTGAAGTTTCTTATCCAACTTTCATTTAACATACAATCTTTTCGGCTCCCTCTATTCATTTGCTCTTGTGCTCTCTTGTTTTAACTAGTCTATACTTAAGTAATGCTTTGAATAGATCGCTTAATGGACATTTTATGTTGACGCTCTCTTAATTGATGTCTTTAAAGCTCGCTCATTGCAAGTGTTATTCCTTGGTTATTCCCTGCACTCAAGTCAACACTCTCTTACCAGCTTCTCTTTTGGCTGGCTGTCTTTTTTGTTTGTGCCTGTTTCTAGCTTTTACAATTACGGTTCCCTGTCAAGCTCACATTGACACTCAACGACTGGCTCTTAGCTCATTTGTTGTCAGTTTCTTCGTTTGCCCACCTTACGCGCAATGAGTGCGAACGAGCGCTTGCTCTTTCTCGCTCACTCTCGCTGGGCACTGCTTGGATCATTTGCACAGATTCTTATCTGTGCAGCGCACGCACCTAAACGAAGCTGCAGCCGAAGCGACAGCCGAACTCGTAGTCAAAGCCGAAAGCCCAGCCATGGCTGCTGTTGCTGCTGCGCTGCTTCTGCTGCCTCTGCTGCTGCGCTGCCTCAGCTGCTGCTGCTGCTGGCGGATCCTGCGCTCGTTTCTTTTGTTTTTGTTATTTTTATTTTATTTTTTTTTTTCGTGGTCGTTTTCTTTATAATTGGTTTGAAATTAATTTGCCAATTACACGATCTCACATTTAATTGGCTTACCCCCGGGCGGCAACGGCGGCGAGGAAGACGGGCGTTGCGTACGTTCGGGTTGGGTATCTTTGGCCCTTTGCCTGATGCGTTGCCCTTTTTTGTATGTGCGCTGTGTGTGTTGTGTGCTTGTGTGTGTGTGTGTGTGTTGGGTTTACGCTTCGCTTGGTCCCCATTGCAGATCTCTTCAACGATGATCAGCAGCAACATCCACATCCACATCCACATCCACATCATCATCATCATCATTATCATCGGCAGCAGCAGCCGCATGATCATGGCGAGATCAGATTGGCAAACATCATCATTAGCCGAGCGGCTGCCCCTAAACATTGTCGCTTTCAATTTGAGTAAATGAAGCAAACAGTGCGTGCGACATTCGCTTTATGTGCCGACAGTCGATTCCCCACTCGCCCCTCTCTTGCGCCGCACTCCACAGACGCATATCTCAGATCGTTCGGTCGCTTATCAATTTGCAATATGCATTTTTGCATAATACGTCCAGCCTCCCATGCTAAATTGTATGTCATTCGATCCAATTGGCGGGCCTGGGAGTTGTAAGGGGCGACCAGGGGCGAGTGGGGGGGGGGCTGCTCAGCCGGCAACTGGCAACGCGTTAATGGGTTGAACGTACCGCGCGGATCTTTTGTTCGGTCCGCTCGTATGCGTATGTATAAAGCTCTCTCTCTCTCTCTATATATATATGTATATATGTACATGTATGTATGTATGTTTGTATGTATATGAAACCAGTTTTGCGGATTTCAGTTTTCTCGGTTCTCAGCTTTCAGTTGGCCAACAATTTTAACTAAAGCCTAAACACTTTTAGTTAAAATGCCAATTAAAATATTTTATTTTTTTTTGCTTATTGTTGCACTCGCCCCCGCGCATGCCCCACATGATCGATGAGCTTGCAACGCGGCCACTAACCACCGTGTGGCACCCTGTCGCTAAATAAATGCAGATGTCAATTAGAGGCTCATTAAAAAAAAAAAAATGCACAAAAGCGCAAACTTTCAACTCGCTATTTGAGAACGCGACAGCCCCCAAAGTTTTTCGCATCCAAGTCTCGAGACTCTGTGTCGCAGATTCAGTTTCAAGTGTCTCGCGTCTTCGGTCTAGTGACTGAGTTTCTTCTGCTGCTGCTGCTGCTGCTGCTGCTGCTCCCCCTTGCTTCATTATGCTCTGGACTTGATTCTGTACATGAGCATCACTTGCACTTTTGTTTGAGGTCTCAGGACTCGGACTCGGACGCGGACGCGGACGCGGACTCGAACTCGGACTCAGAAGGCTGCCGCATTCCGACGATCACAGTGCGCACAGTGCTTCGAGAGCCTCGCGAAATGGAGCAAAATAATAGCAAATATTTCGGGGAAATTCGCTCAAGGGATTTTAGCTGCAGGGCAATTATTTCCATAACAGAAAAAAAAGTCATGCGAAGTAAATAATAAAAATAAGATTACAGCTTGTATAAAATCTTATTTTAATTATATTAAAAGTAAATAAATAAATATGAAATAAAATTATTTGAATAATTATCAAACATACAAAAATATACACAAACTAATTATAACTGGACTTTCTTCAATTTAAGAATCCCATTCAAATTTATATAATATACAATTTTAAAACAAAATGAAATTTAAATCGGTTTTCGGGAATTTTCCATTCAAATTATTATATGAGGCAGAACTTTATTGTCTCATCAACCATTCCAAAGTTTTTAGACTATTTCTAGAGAATTAATATAATACACAATACATAGAATAAATGTATTTGAATTAAAGAACAATTCCACTTTTAAAAAAAAAATGCACCCTTTATCGGCGGGCATGCAACCACTGTGCACGCTGCGCCACAGTGTGTCCAGCGGCGCGACGACAGCGCTGAGTGAAGGTGAAAAATTTTGTCACATTTTCAGTACAAAGATTTTGGTATTTTTTAATGAGCTCTCGGGGATTCTCAAGCAGCACCAGGCCGCCAAGAACTCCAGCTCGAACAGAGCAGAGCTTTGCACAGTTGCCCGCCGGCAGGAGCAGGAGATTTCGCACAGGTCTCTGGCGGCGACTGGACCTTGCTTTCGGATTGGTTTTCATTTTATTTTTTATTCGTTTTTTGTATTCTTGCGTTTTGCTGCGCCAAAGCGAGTTCTTGGTATGCTGCCGGGCAAAAGTGCAAATTTTGTTGCATGTCCGCGATGCGAGTGGTTTTTATTTTTTATTTTTGTTTTCATTTTATTTTATCTTTTTTTTGTATTTTTTTTTTTTGTTTTAGTTATATTTGTATTTCTTTGCGCTGTGTTGCTTCTTCTCATTTATATTTGGTTTCTTGTATTTAAATTGTTAATGTGATGCTTATTGTTGTTGTTGTTGTTGTTGTCTCTGCTGTCGCTGTTCCCTTTGGGGAATTAGCAGCGCTTTGTTGTTATTGCAACTTGTTAAAATTCCACAGCGGCATTGCCTATATGTTCATGTTCATAAATTCAACACGCCGCGTGGCCTATTGCCTGGATTTATCATCATTAACACACACACACACACACACACACACAAATAGGTCTCTTGGAGGTAAACTATCTTTTTCGACCAACTTTGACTTTGAAATCCCAAAAAAAAATGTTCGCTCGAAATGCTTTGTTCGCCGAAGGTTTTAAAAAAGACTCCTTGGCTACAATTAAAAGAGGGCTAAATGAATTAAAATGTGCAAACTGTTATAATGCAAATGTTAGCATAACATACCTAGTTTATCACAATTTGCTTGGATATTTATTATATATGTAAATATTATTATAAAATTATTAATGCTAATTAAGTGCACAAATTGCATGGCATTCAGTTCAAGCTTGCATATTGACAAGAAATTTAAACAATTTATGTAATTTTTTGAGCTTAAGCGCAGCTGTTAAAGCGCTGTTAGTTAACACTGTTAGTTAACAGCGCTGGCCACGCTGCGTATGCGCAATGCAAGCACAAACAAGCGAATGTGCAACGTAATTAATTAACGTATTAAAAGCGTATGCAACAATAATTATAAAGCCAAAAGGCAATTATGCAAAAAAAAAAAGAAACAGAAAAGAGGAAAGAGAAACAACAAAAACAAAATAAGCGACGAATGCAACAAACGAAGCCACGCAATGCGGATGCAATTGTTGCTTGTTGCGGTTGCCGTCGTTGTTGTTGTTGTTGTTTCTGTTGTTGTTGCAACGCATTAAATTAAGTTGCCAAAGCGCGCAAAAAAATGGAAATTACATGCTACACACATACACACACACACACACACACCACACTCATTAGAATTAATTGACTTTCCATAATTGAGAAAACAATGCGGTGGCGTTGACGACGACTTCAACGTCGACGTCGCAGTCGCAGTCGTCGTCAGCGTCGCCGTCATCATCGTCTAACTACCTACCTATCCACCTATCCACCTACCCACTGCCTGCTGCCTACTTGTTGTATCTGCTCAGCTCGCACTCGCATACGCATCGGGTATAGCAGACTTCTGATACGGCCTGACAGCCCGAACCCACAGCGAGAACAGCCCAGTAAGAACTCGGCTAGAGAACTGAAAATTGGTATAGAGGCTGCTTAGACACATATATGTGTGCATACGATAGACTGGGCCCGTAGCATGGCCATGAAGCCCTCAAAATGACTTCGACTTAGTAACTACTACTACTCCGAGCACAGCCAAATAAACTAATTGCAAAGTCTGTTGAGGTCTATATCCAGCCTATTACTATGTGTGCCATATCACTCTGTGAAAATGTTAGAGTATTTGCACAGAGTTTCGATTTTCTTTCATTTTTTTTTTGTGATGCAGTTTTGTATTAGACGCATTAATTGCGCTTAAAATGAACGCAACGCAACGAATTGAAATGCAAATAAAATGCATTTGATTTGCTCGAGCTGCATAGAAAGGGCCAACTGCTGCCCGTTAAAAGTCAGCAATTTTAATTGTTTTTTTTTTTACACACATTAACATAACAATAACAACAACAATCGCAACTGGCGCATCGTCAAATGTTGTGTCAAGTCTGTTGGATTTGTTATTATGCTGCTTGTGTGTGATTGACGCGGCTTTGATCTGACTGCGTGTATTGGCAAATTTCACCCATTTTCCACGCATCTTCTCCATCTTCTATCTCTATCTTACATAGATATCATATCATATCTTATATAGATATCAATCTGTCGTATGCATCTTGAATAGATATTCATCTATCTTTCTTATATATCGATGTATATTTATCTATAAGCTACACACCAAAACCATTCGAAATGTTCAGTCAATCAGTCAGAACGCATCGTTTTCTCCGATCGCAGAGTAAACAGTTAAGTTTCACGCAGTCGATTCCATCAATTTTTCACAATTTCAAGTGAAATTTCAATAGAACTCGAACAGGTGAAATAAGTTAGCTGCAGTAAAAATTGCAGCTGAAGCGATTTGGGCTGTGCGTTGAGCATCAATCAGTCAATCAGTCAATCATTCAGAACACACACTTGTAAATACATATACGTATGTATGTACGTATATATGTATGTATGTATGTGCATATACTTAAAGGCAAGGCAAAAAATAATATTGTTATGCATGGCCAACAGAAATTTAGTGAAAATGCATTTAGCCAAGCGCGTAATTCAATTTCATTTTATGCAACTGCAACAGCCACAACAGAACAACAATAACAAAGACGAAAAGAACAACAACAATAACAATAAGATTAATAACAATAGCAAAATTAGCAACGATAGCAACAACAATTGGCACAAATTGTTTAACGCGCCGACGGTTGCTCTCAAATTTGATTGCTTTAATTAAGCAACAGCAACAAGCCAAAAGTGTGACCCATGCGGCAAGCACGACTGACAGATGCCCTGTAAAAAGAAAAGTGAATAAAAGCACAAAATTGTGGATAAGCAAAATCTAAATATTATAAACTATTGTGATTAGAATTCGAATAAAGCTTATCAATAACAAGAGCGCAACGTTTTTTCAGGTAGGCGCACCTTAGATACCCTAGCTTGGCAGACTTGAGAAACTTAAAGAGATTTTTGTATAATTATTTAAATGTAGACTTATATCTTTATTATAATAATTTTAGGATATAAACCCTTTTTAAGAAATATATATAGATCTACGAAGTTTGTGGATCGAAGTCCAAAAGAGAATAAAATATAGTCCATTTTATTTTTTATTATTATTTTTTTTTTTTTTTTACATTTGATTTAATACCAAAAATGAGAAAAACTAAAATAATTTTCTTAGGGAAATTATGTTAAAAAATAGATTCTTTTTATTGTTCAAAAGTGAAGAAAAAATTTAACTCAAAAACAAATGCAGGAAATATATATTATTTTAAGAAATTTAAAAAAATACTTTTTGTAAGTTTTAATATAAAAAAAATTTTTTTTTATAAATTAAAAAAGAAGTTTTTATAAATTGGCAATTTATATAATTTCAGGTCCTTGTTTTTTTTTTTTTTTAATAAGTAGATTGAAAATGTATCCTCGAAAATTAAAACATGTACGAAATGCAGCTGCAGCTGGGCTTACCCGCTGCGCGTATTGCGTGCGGGGTATATTCAGTTGAATTCATTATTTGGTAGCTCATTTGTTGGCCCGTCGAAGGCAGCGGCGAACACGCTGGCGATCGTTTTAATTAGACCATTTCTGGGCGCTGGCAGCTGAACCATATTGCATTAGCAACAGCAACAACAACAGCAACAACAAGCATCGCAGCTGTTGCCAACAGCAACAAATGACAATGGCAACAAACATGTTTATGTATTTAAATTAAGCCTATTAAAAAGGCGCAACAATGTTGCCAGTCATTAATTTTTTTCGGTTTTTTCCTTTCTTTGGTTTTTGTTTAGTATCAGCTACTAAAATTGCAGCAGCCAAAATTGTCGCTAATGATATGCATAATTTTGGCAACGAAAACAAAGCGATGCAAAAAAGGCATAACTAAATCTAGCATGCTCCATACATCTAATCTATCTAATTTGTTGCTTAATTAATGAGTGTTTATATTTTTTGGTATAGAAATAAATATAATATAAATAATTATGGTACATAAATTAAAATATTAATTTTTTTATAGTGAAAATGAAATTTGTGTGCAAGAAATTCAAGTGGGTTATTAAGTTGGCTGCGCCTGAATCAAGCAGCGTTGCCAGCTGTGTTTTCAGGCAGTTAAGTTGGCTGCGGCTTGAAAAGCTTATGCTAAACATGAAATTAAAGACGTCTTTTGCTTCACGTTCTATGCGACTTAGTAGCCCATAAACTTGCATGCATACTAGCTAATTAAAAATATTTAATTATATATATTTATAATCACCTACATATTGAGCTTTTCAACAGCTGTTGCTCTACAATAGACGCCTTAACACCTGACCCCAATAGGCAGCAATTGATGAGCACAAAGTAGAAAATACACACTAGAAATTGGCTAGCTTATGGCAGGTTTCAGGCTTTGCGTAAATGCTGATTTCGATTTAGATTGATTAATATTGCTTACGAACATGGCAAAAGTGTTCCGATCCGAACTAATCGCAGACGTTACGTTTTAGGTGTGATTAAAATGCACGTTTTAATTGGCAAAAAAAAAAAACTAAACTAAACTAAACTAAATTGACATGTAAATTGACATGATTTATATAGAACACAGAACCTATTAAATTGTAGACCAGCCAAAGTCACACATATAAATATATATATATATATGTATATATATATATATATAACATTATTATTTAAATTGGAGAGAGAGGCGAATGGATACTGAGTCAGCGCTGATTGCGTTGCATGTTGTTCCATTTGTGCTGTTGCCATTTGGATTACATCGATTTACACTTAAGTCATTGCCAGTCGATAAAAAAGAAAACGAGAACTGTTATCGACGCATCTGACGCACATCGAATACCCTTTGCTAATGCACAATTCGCCAGCACAAGCTCAAACTAAATGTAATTCTGGCAATTTAAATCAATGTTATTCAATTGGAAATCTGCCTTTCGTTTATTTTTTGTCGTTGTGCTTGCCTTTTCATCGTGTTTTCACCCATTTTCCACGCCTGTTGGCGGAAATTGCAATAAACTCGTTCATATTTAAACGATTGTTGCCATGTGAGCTATATGCTATAGTCCTATGATCCAGTTGATTTCGTCACGTATTTCAGCTAAAGAAAGAAAGAATTGAATGACCATAGCTTAGATCAGACAGCATGGAAACAAGAGAATAGCTGGTTATTCCAATCATAATACCCTCGGTTAGTGTATGACGCGCTCGTAAAACACTTTGATTACTAATCAGTTCGAACTACCCCCCGATTCAGTCGCTTAAAATAGTGCGTGTCTCACTTATAGAGCAGCATGATAAGGCACATTTCAGTACAATTATTATCATGTACTTAGCCATAAACCAGCACGTTTATTGTGCGGTCTAATTGTGCCCATATATATATATATATATATATATAACTGAGCTTTGTGTATTTTTAGAGCTGTATTAACTAACTCATGGAATTTACCAGCCTTCGTTTGAATGCTTAATGAATAGCCTTGGGGGAGTATCTCGGAACAGAAAGTAGATGCAGCTCATTTGTGCCCAAATTGATATCGAAATTGGTTCAAATAATGGATTTGTTTTGTCTAAAATTATTTTGGCATTTCAATGCTATTTTTACTTGTATAATATCTATATTTTTGTGCCCTAAAATGGATGAATGAAATGAAATAAGTATCGATATTCGGAAATTGCTCTTAAAGCAGAACTATATTCATTTGATCTCGAACACTTAAGCCGCCAGAGATGTCGATCATACACAGAACATGTTTTTTCGATACCATCTTTAATATTAATTACATCGATAAATATCGATTTCAAGATATTGTTTTTTTTTAAAGCACAATTCGAGGATTATTATAATATGGGAACGCCTTGATCTCGGACACCTCAAAAGCCAGGCCATACACAGAACATATATTCCCTCGATATCCTTCCGTTTTTAATAGTATCGATAAATATCGATTATGAGCAACGCATAACTCGAGAATTCGAGACCAAATTTGGTGCTTAGACTCTCGTTTACACAGATCCAGCATATTTACCTTCTCTGATACCTTCCCTTCTATGCGCCAACTAATATTGTTGCTTTTTTGAATTCCGAAAAAAAAATGTGTATTTAAATTGTGAATAGTTTCGAAAATCGCAAGCTAATTAGCTAAGCGCGCTTTTCGCATTGATTTACTTTGACTTTCGCTTCGATTTAAGCATTTTGATGTACTCCTGGGCTTCGTGAATGGATCAGCGTGGCGGCATGTGCGGCTCATCACTTGCCTTTGGGCGGATAGGGGCGCTGACGGTGTTTCGGAGGGGTGGGGAAGGGGGGGGGTGTTTGTGGCTAAGAGGCTGGCGGCTCTCTGCCCTCGGAACGCTCGCGTTTAGCCAATTATCGATGCAGGCCATGGATTGGCAGCAACTGCCAACTGACTGGGGCACCCAGTTGCCAATTAGCCGGGCTCAGCGGCTGTCTGGCTGCAACGCGGTGTATTTTTTTTTTGCTTCTTTTTGTTTTGTATTTTTTTTTTTTTTGTATTTTAATTACAACTCGGCCAACTGCAGCCGGCTGCGAGAGAATTGCGTCAAAAGGCCGGCACTGAATGCGAACTAAAACTCCGTCTAAAACTGAAACTAAGACTCAAGCTCAAATGCGGCTTTAACTGAGACGCTCGACTCGATAATTGCAATGAATGAATGCCAAAAGGCAGCAAACAATGCAACGCAAATGGGCCATTTAGTGCAGTCATTAGCATTTATTGTAGCCACACGTACAGCAACAACAACAACAACATTATCCATAAGATAGCGCAACATGCATCATTACTACAATTAAGTCAATATTTGCGGGCCGCAAACTGAGTTGTAAAGCGAAGTCATCGTCGCCGTTGGGTCTTGGGTCTTGGGTCTTGGGTATGGGATAAGAAAGAGCTACCAACGTATTAACACATATTCATCATTACACTGTGCAACATGTGCTTCGAGTCGCAGCAAATGCTGAAATAAGCAATATGCGAAGACGCGCACGTTAATCTGTAGCCGAACTGTGTCATTTAAGCATCATATATATATCATATATCATTTGAACATATCGAATGTTAAACATTTCCATCCGTGAATAATTATACATTAAACCTTCAATCTTTGAAAATGAGTTAGACTCTTGCGTAGTTACCTGAAAGTGAATAAAAAAAGTTGAATACAAACGTTGTCCCCCAATTTTCCACAATTGCGTGTGGAATTATCCAAAACCACGTCAAAGCGTGCCTAGCATAGCTGGGATACAATATTTAGCTTGAGCTTCAATCAGTCAATCAGTCAATCAGCCTTTTATATAAGTATATCTACGTGGTTTTGGTATTGGCAAATTTTCAAACTGTTTGGATTGACTAACTTTGAATAATATTATTGAGTCTTACATCATGATTGATGGCAGAATAGTGCGCCGAATGCTGTTGGACAGTGTTGCTTAATGGCAAAGCGCAAAAACTTTTCATTTTAGAAGCCTACACACACACACGCATGAGAGTGCCAAAGAGTGTGACAGGGGGCCAAGCGGCTGGGCAGTGGGACACGCGAGGAGAGGGTCGGTTAAGTGGAGGGGTAAGAGGGGGAAGGGGGGGGGGTGATGGGGTGTTGCATTGGAGAGGCGTGTATGTCTAAAAGTAGTCATCATTAAAATTCCTTCAGTGACACACAGCAGCTAAGCAGGCAGCCAGGCAGCCAGGCAGCCGGGCAGGCAAGTCAGCAAAACGAGGAGATTTTCATTGGGCAGGGCGCGAGGGGCGGGCTAGAAGGGGAGTTGCCATGTGCAACTGCAACTGCGAGCTGCGAGCTGCGAGCTGCGACAATGGCCAACAAATCCCCAACTGGGCGGCCAGCAAAACAACTAAGCAAAACACAATGGAGAGGAGCCAATGTGGACGCTGCGCTTGTTTCAATTTTTGTTAATTATGTTATGAAAAATACATAAAAACACCAGCGAAATATATAGTAAGAAGAGCGAAGTACTGGCAACTTGCAACGTGCAACGTGCAACAGGGGCACATCTTATGAGTGAACACAGCGACACCCAAGCAGGCAAGGCCTAAGGAACAGCAGCAGGAGCAGGTGGAGGAGGCCGTGGCCGAGGCCGAGTAGGCGACTGCTTTAGATTTATGGCCTGGCCATGGCTGACACTAACACGCGCGCACGCTATATGGCAGCTATATAGACGCCATGGGCATTATCAAAACTGGGAAATGCCAAAATGTCGTACGTAAAGCCAACGGGCAGGCCGCAAGAGCGACGCGTGGGCGTTGAGACTTGACTTTTTACATTTCTTTGGTTTGTTATTTTTTTTATTCTATTTTTTTTTTTTTGCTTTTCTTCTAATTAGCATTGCAAGCAAAGTCAACAGCATGGGGCACGTTGCACGCTGCACGCTGCACGCTGCACGTTGCACATAGCTGAGGCGAGGCCAGACTCCCGTTTTTACCTTTTTAAGTGACAAGTAATGCTAATTACAGCAGCTCCGCAGATCACTTGACGCACCCAATGCAACAATGCAAGTCATTAGGCTCTGTGTGCGAGTGTGTGCTAAGTCGCAATGACATTAGCTGCATATTTTTCAAGAGTATTTAACATTAGAACTGATGAAATATATACAACTACAGCTTTAAACAGTCGATTAGATAGATTTAGCTTTAAATGGGTTTTAACTTCGAGCTTAAATCTCACACAATGTTGATATGTTTTTTAGCTCGGTTTTAAATTGTAATCTGTATTGGGACAATAGACAATTAATTATCTTGACAAGTGCTGTAAGCATTTCAAATACAATTGAATGCTACATTTGCATACTAAGTAATATTTTGTATAAGCATTCATTGCCCAAAGACCGTAACATTTATTGAAGTTATATATATTATAACATATTACTGTTAACGCCATGACATGCAAGTATGTTATAAGCAGTATGTAAGTAGCAGCTTGACAGAACGTTTAACAGCAGAATGCATAACATGCCATACAGGTGAACTGTTATAAAAAGTTCACCCTTAACGCCATGTTATGTACTCCGCTGCTAACCGTTCTGTTAAGCTCGTTGTACACATGTTATTGTTCGCAGCTGGAGCTCTTATGTTAACATATGTGTAAATACTGTAAAATGTTAATGTTAATTTTTTTGTTCCACGAGCCGTTTACAAATGACGCATACGACACATTGTATATATATAGTGTAGTTTTTATTCATTTATTAATCATATATGTTTTTTTTTGCTAGTTTTCTGTTGTTGTTGTTGCAATTATATGCTTACATATATATATATTTTAATTAAATGTGCGGCAATCGTTGCTGCCGTCGCCGACTTTAATATATTTTTTAATTAACGCCTTTTTCTTAGTTGCTCGGTTGCTTTCATTTTATTTCTTTTGCCAATTGCTTTCTTTTTTTTTTTTTTTGCAACTGCGCCAAGTGCATTAATTGTTAATTAATAATTATTGTTGCCGCTGCCAGCAAATGCAATTAAAGCGCAAAGCGCACAATTTAATTGTTCTTGTTGTTGCCGTTTTTGCCGTTTTATTACTTATTGTGTGTATTTTTAATTATAAACTTTATTTCCATGCTTATTTTTATTTTTCCTATTTATTTGCTGCCCTCTCATTCGATTAGTTCCACTGAAATGAGACAATTTGCGCTCTCATAAATTTAACAGCGTCACTAGAGGTCGCCCGCCCCTCTCCCCCTCGCCACTGTGTGTGTGTGTCTAATTTAAATAGAATAACAAACTAATTAGTGTTGATATATATATATATATATATATATATAGTATAAATATATATATACCCATTTTGTTGAACATTTGTTCAATGCTCTGCGAGCAATCACGATTCTTTTTCTTATTATTAATTATATTTATTTTAATTGAAATTCCTTCGGTTTGTTGTGTTCGCTTCGCAATTGATTTATTGTTAATAAAATTTTGCTATTGCCTTGTTTAATGTAAATGTGGCCCGATCTGACTTGCATAAGTAATCAAAATGCTAAGCACCCAAGCTAACAGCAAAAAACAAATAACAACAAATAATAGCACTGACAGCGTATTCGATTATTAATTACATATAATTCAACCAAACGTTAAACATTAAGCAAAATCTAAACAAAATTTAAAGTCGCAATTTGTATGCTCTTTATTTTTCTGAACAAACGATTAGCATAACAGTATTATGTTGTTTGCAGAAACTGCTAATGAACAACATTGACCTAACAGTATGCAAATAACAGCTGTCTGCGGCGCACACAGAACAAATGCCCAATAACAGTTACGACTCTTAACATGAAGCTTAAATGCCAGAACCAGGGCAAAGCTAATAACATAGCTGTTATGCCGCAGCAATGTGCGCGATTAGCATAGAGGGAAAAGAGATTGAAATAACCAGACAATTTAAATGACAACGCGCGCAAACGCAAAACGATTAGCCGCGAAAGAGTGAGCGCAGTACAAACCGATATTAGAGCGAGAACGAGCTACATACATACGCATACGTACGTACATATGTCAGCCGCATGCCAATTAGCCGGCGTGCAGTCGCTGCTGCTGCGGCTGCTGCTGCTGGCGTTAGCAGCGACGCCGGCGACAAGTTTCGTTTCGAACTCAAATCTCACATATTTCGGTCAATTGGGTTTATTTTTAATTATATATTCGTACGCTTTTTATGTGCGTTGCTTTAGTACTTGTCTTAAAATTAATAAACATTGCTATTTTTAGCTGTAGTAAAGAGCGAGAGCGAGAGAAAGAGAGAGAAGCTGCAAGAGAGTAAGAAGAAACTAACAGAGTTTGGGTTGAGATTTCTTGTGGGTGATATTTTTTGATTGATTGATTGTGAACAAGTGTGCGTGCGAGTGTGTGTGTGTGTGTGTGTGTGTGTGTGTGTGTGTGTGTGTGTGTGTGTGTGTGTGTGTGTGTGTGTGTGTGTGTGACTGTGAATGAATGAGCTCAAGTCAGTGTGAATGAATATCCGTTGCATTTGGCTGGGAGCCAATAAAACAAAATAACATTTATATGGTGAACATTTAAGTATATCCCACTTTGTCGCCCCTTTGATGGATTTGGATGTATTTGTACCATTGACATGTGTAAATCATAGAGTTGACAAGCTTTCCAAATGTTCAACGTAAATAAACTTCATCTCTATATCCAAATCTATTTCGAACACCTTTGAAATCAATTTTAAATCAGATTTTGAATTAAATTTTGATTGAACACATCTGAAATTAGAAAAAAATATGCATTTTGGTGCTTTTTTACCGGCCTTTTTCTAACAATAATTACGCCGTTATTAATTATGTCCTATTTTTCTGTTTCTTTCTAGGTAAGTTTTCAAAATTTAAACGTTCATCTGCCATACATTTAAGCTTAACAGGTAAAAACAATATAACTTTACATACACACATATTTATCTATACATAACAGACTGAGACAGACTGAGGCAGACTGAGTCGCGAGAACGTAGCTATCAGCAATTGTGAGAATCACATAGAACGGCGCGCAATTTAATTTATAGCTAAAAGTGTTGAGAAATTATAAATTATTAACGTAATATATTTAGCAGAACAGCCTGAGACGCGCATAGAGCGGCGCTATCAGTAATTGTGAATTGTGAGAATCACATAGAACGGCGCGCAAGTTTATGGCTTAGCTGTTAACTGTGGCACTTGTCGCCGCTTCTATCTTGTCTGCTTTCGGCGCTTTTTTTTTATTGGTTTATTATGCCAAAGTGCTGTCATAAAACCGAAACAACGACAAAAGCTACAAATATACCAGCTAGCGGGCATTTTAATCAGTCAACAAATGAACCTTGCGCATATTTTTAAGGCTAATTAAGTCGCAAATTATGAGCACCTTGTCAGCGTGGGTTTCAGCAGGCTTAAAAATGTGCCGCTACTTGGGTTTTCTTTTTGTTTTTTTTCGTTCTGTTTATTTTACTGGCAAAACGAGCCTTACGAACACGTAAGAATGCGTCAAGGGCTTAAGGCTTACTGCCACTGCGCGAGTTGCACTTTTACAGTTACGGTTTATTGTCATTAATGCTTAAATGTTTAATAACAATAACAATGTTAAACATTCTGTTCAATCTTAATCTTAAATCTGCAACTAAAGAGCGCTATGTTCCATATAATGTGCAGATCGAATAGGTAGATACATACTTAGCTTTTCAGGGCTGCCACTTGGCACAAACTAAACAGAAATGAGAATTACATAGAAAGGCTTGCAATTTTTTTTTTGCTTAGCGAGCCACTCCTATCAAGATCGCTGCACTAAATTATAAAGCGCTTAAGGAAGGATCTTTCGTGTTTCATTAAACATATTCTCACATTTTTGCCCATGTCTGCAAGGGTATTAAATCTTCGGAATGCCATAAATATTCTTAGTTTCTCTTTGCTTTTAACTTGACATTTTCCTTTTCTACAAAGTTTGGTAGAATTTGATTCATAGAACTATCGGCCTATCATATCTGAGCATGTCATGAGTGCTTAGGCAGTCGCATATCGTTTCTGGGGGGCGTCTTCAGCTTGTTGTTGTTGCTCTTCTCTCTCTCTCTCTCTCTCTCTCTCTCTCTCTCTCTCGCTTTTTTGGGCGTGCGCTGTGACGTTGAGAATGTGTAGATTGTAAAGCCAGGTGGCTTAAAGCAGTTTTTATTTTTTATTATTTTATTATGATTTTATTAGATATTTTTTTTTTTTGTTTGGTTCGCAGCGCTGGCAATAAATTTCGTATGATATCAGTTTTTGTTTTTGTTTTTGTTTTTTTGGGGCGTGTGAAATGTTAAAAATTACGCAGCTTTGTGGCATTTTCTGCAAAGTTCAATGAAAATTAATTAAATATCGACAACAACAAGCTGCTGACATAACAGAGGTATATACAAGCTAGTACACAGCACACCCTGCCCCAGCCGCCCACTGCAACCCCCATTGCAGCCCCGCTGCAACCCCTGACAGCCCCTGCTTGCCGTGCAGCAAAGAGGTGGGCCCATTAAATGCAACACTGACAAAATTAATTGCCACTTTTTCGCATTTGGCAGAGCAACAAACGAAAATGTCATGAAAACGCAAACGAAGACGAAGACGGAGACGCAGACGGAGACGTAGACGAAGATGACGATGAGAAAAACGAGCAAAAATCAACAGAAAAATTATTATGCGCCAAGCATTTGGGCAAGAGAAGGATTTAAGAGCGCATCGGGGGGAGGAGGCGCCGACCGAGAGGGGGGGGGGGGGGGTCGTCGCTTGCATTGCAAATTAGCAAATGCTGTCGGCGGCAACTGCAAATCGGCTGCCAACTGAGAGCGGAAGTCGCCGCAAATTTGTGGAGGAAATGAGTTTGGCCCGACGCTGGAACTTGCAACCGATTCAATTGAAGTAAATACAAATCTAAACCCCGTACCTGCCCCCAACCCCCACTTCCATACCCATACCAATTGCCCCCTATGGGCTGGATTTGAATTGGTTTTTCAATTTGTCACTTTGGCGGCAGCGGCAAAAGAGAGCGGCCAGCCGCCGGCGCAGCTGGGAAGTGGCACAGCTGTTCGGCCAGCAGAGGAGGCTGCATTAGCCGAGAGAATCGAATCACTTAATCTTGCCATGGCCCACATCCCGGCGGAAGCAACACAATCACGGAGCGCGGCTCCAACAACTGGCCCAACAACAACAACAAGAGTAGATAGTTAAGGCCAATTTAGATGTCATGCTATGAGTTTTCCAGATGCAGAATAAAGCCAGAAATCTGAAATATCTGCGGTACGCCGTAGTCTGATTGTCCTTGTAGACATTTGCCAGACATGAGAAGAGCCCAGTTTGATGAAAATAACGAACGATCGTGCCTTTTATACTCTGTAATATAGTGATTGGACTTACTTACTTTTCGACCGATCAATGATACCCATAAGATATAGGGATTCGAACCGGCTAGGGATTCTGACAACAGAAAGACGGCTCGGCTGGCTCGAATGTGTCTTCTTTACGTAGAAAGTTTTCTAGTTTGGCTGCGCGCACTGACAGCAGAGTTGCCACATTAATTAGCATATTGTGCAGCACAGCTGGCAACTCTGTTTGTGGCTGCCATATGCATAACATATTAGAGCATCTAGGCATGCTATTTGGTCCCTTCTCCCTTTGCCCACAAGCTGCCCCTCTGCTGTTGGTTGTTTTTTCTTTTTTGCTAATGGACAACATGTTGCACGCTTCAAAGCGTTGCATGTTTTTGTTGTTGTCAACTGTTTCTTTCTATTGTTGTAAAAAGCTACAAACACACACACACACACACACAGGCACACACATAAAAACATTATGTCTGAATCATGTTACAAAACAATTTAGCAAACAAACTGTCAAAAACATGACAACTTAAAGCGTTGCCTGAGACGCAGACGCCGACGCCGACAGCGACTGCGGCAGTGGCAGCGGCAGCAGCGGCTGTGCTGCTGTTGACTCTGTTGCTGTTGTTGTTGCTGTTTCTGTTGACGTTGATGAGTCGAGCACATTGTAAATGACATTTGAGAGCGCAAGAGTGTAGAGTGATGTGTAGAGTGTGCTGGAGTATGCTGAGCCGGCGAAGAGTGGGAGAGTGGGAGAGTGGAGAGAGAGATGGGCCCAAATGAGTTTAGCTTTTGTGCCTGCCCGCTTGCCTGCCTGCCTGCCTGCCTGACAAATTATGTTTGTGTTTAATTCTACATTCGGCATACGCACATGCACACATGCATAGATTGCGGCCATTTCGCTCTACACACACAGCACCCGCCCTCTCCCTGTGCGCTGGCACATGCAAATCGCTTGCGTAATTAAATCAAAGCGCAACCCTTCACGCATTACGAGCTATGTTAGTATTGTTTTTATTTTGTTGCTGTTGTTGTTGTTGTTGTTGTTTTTTATTTCGTGGTGGTTTTAATTGTTTGGCCTGCGCTTCACATATTTTCGCACACCCCCTGCGTACACACACACACACACACACACACACACACACACACATTCACTTTGAGCTAAGCCATATAATTTTCGTAATGCCATTTACGATGGGACGCTAAGCTGCCAAACGCCCCAAGATCAAGCGCCTCAGAGCGATATGCCGCAAAAGAGTTGCGACTTTGGCTGCAATTAAATGCAGCAGCTAGCTTGGCAACCCTTTGCCAAGACACGCAATATGCCATTAAACACGCATGCACACACACACACACAGAGAGAGCGAGAGAGAGCGGCATATGTGCATACAAATTCTTTATGTACATATGTACATACATAACTGCACATGATAATGTCATAAAATTAAATGGCCACACTTATTGTTGCCGTTGTCGTTGCTTTAATTAGAGTTTTTCCAGCGCGCCGCTGTCGCTTTTACTGCACACACACGCAAAAGTCGGCAATGAAGAAAATTTCCTTTCCTTGTTCCATGACTGGGCCGACTGCCTGGCTGCCTGGCTGCCTGGCTGGCTGCTATAAATATTATAATTATCAAAAAGTGCAGCCAGCAACGTCCACATTCACCGTCGACGAGTAATCGTAATTGAGTTAATTAACACGCCACAAAACGCGCCAGGCGACGCTGGAGCGGGATATATATATGTATATGTATATATGTACGTGTATGCTCCGCAAAGCAAACAAGTCAGAGCGAGAGGGCATGCGTAGCAGCAGCAGGTTGAGCAGCCTAGCGCAGCAGGCATTTAATTGCTTGTACAAAATAATAATAACAACAGCAGCAGCAGCAGCAGAGGCAGCAGCAGCAGCAGCAGCAGCAGAGGCAGCAGAGGCAGCAAAAGGCAATGTTAGCCGCGCGACGGAACATGCAATTGTTGTTGCTGCTGCTCTCCTTTGCCCAAAGAGTGGGTGAGTGAGAACGAGTGAGAGCGCGCGTTCGTTGTGAGTACGGGCAAATGTTAAAGTTAACATACTTGCGCCTTATCGAACACTACAGCAATCTGTTGTGAATAAGTGCTGTAAATGCATTTGGTTGGAATTTATTTACATGCAAATATGTGTATTTATGCTGTTGTCGCAATCTGCTGCACAAGCAGCGTTCAGTGTCAACCAAGACATGCCACACAATGCAGCATGGCCAGCTCACTTAGTTGCCGGTAATGACAAGGCTGCAAAACTGATGACTAGCACTTGGCCAGCCTAAAACAACAACAACAACAAGCGAGACAACAACAACAACAGCAACAACAACAACAACGTCGAGCACAACGGCGAAGAGATCATTAAAAGTCCCAAAGCAAAACAATTATGGAACTCATTGAAGCCAATTATTAATAAAAACAGCAGCAACAGCAGCAGCGACGACGCTTCGCTGCCGGCGCAACAAGTGGCAAGTGGCCAACAGTAGCAGCAACAACAACAACAGCAGCAACAACAACAACAAGAGACAACGGCAAAAACTGAAAGGCCTGCAGCAAGCGCGGCCTTCGTCTTCGTCTCGTCTTCTTCCGAGTGTGTGGCACAGTAGCAAAAACACAACAAAAGACATGTGGCAAAAAGGGCAACAACAGCAACAACAACAGCAACAACAACAGCAACAACAAACATTGTTAATGAAGCTGCTAAGGAATGCAGACAAAGAACGAAGAACGTTGAGAACGACAAAGAGGAGGAACTGGGCGTGTAGAGCGCACAACTTCACACATAAATGGGAGCAACATGTTGCCAATGATGATCATAATAATGACGATGTTAATAATGATGATGATGATGAGGCAGCCGCGCGCTGCCGTTAATGTTGCTGGCAAAAATTTCGAACGAGGGTTGGCAATAAACCTACTTTAACTAGAGTCCGGCTATGGACTTTAAGTCTATGTAAACTCTGATTATTGTAAACTTTTTACATGTTAATTAACATTGGTAACAAACCGGAACATTTTAACAGCGATCAATTTCCCTTTGATCAAAAAGCAGAGACAATTAATGTTATTAACATATTTGACAAGCGCAAAACGGGACATTTTAACAGAGCCAGCACCAAATTTCCCTGTGCTTTAAAATAGAAAACATTTTTATTAACATATTTGACAAACGCCAAACGGGACATTTTAACAGCGACAAATTTGCCTTGAGAAAATTGGTAATTGCGCAATTCGCGAACAATTGTTTGAAATTGGGGGCAACACTTGTGCCGCATCTCGCATATGCAACATGCTGTGCCACAGTCAACGTCGTCGTCTGCGTCGCCGTTGCGACAATTAAGTTTGTAAACTGCACATAAATGGCAGGGAAGATGTCGCCAGCCGAGCGAACAACTTGCGAGTATCATGGCCATGAGATGCTGCTTAATAATGTCATAAAAATTAGAACGGCGTATTAATTGGCAGGCAGGCAGCAGCAACAGCAGAGAGCGGCAAATGCAACTGCAACTGCAATTGGAACTGCGTGTGGGAGCGCAACATGTTGCCTAGTTTTTATACAATTGCTGCTGTTGTTGTTGCCCGGTTTGCTTTTGCTGCTGCTGCTGCTGTTTGCGCTGCAATTTCGCGCAAATAAAATAAATTGGCAGCCAATTAAGTGAACGTCGCTCAGCCACATATCAGAACAAAAGCATAAAGGCAGCAAATTAAAAGGAAGGCGCGCGCAGCGAGCAGCGGCAGCGACAGAGGCAGCGCAACGAAAATCAAACGGAACAGAAAGAGCGAGTAAAAGAGAAAAGCAGAAGTGCATGCAATAATAGTTAACAGACGCAGCGAAGATAGCGGAAGCTGAAGCGCCGCGAAAGGCAAATAAAGAGAATCAAATTTAATTAACGGCATAAGCCTAAATGTATTGAAGAGCGAGCGAGAGGGGCGAGACGCGAGCAAAGCTTAGATTAACAAATGCCAAATGCATGTTAACAGCAACGGGCGCACACTCAATTCGCCAGCCAGTCAGTCCGTCAGTCCGTCAGTCAGTCAGTCCGTCAGACAGTCAGACAAGGCGTCAGTGTTCGCTCAGTTAGTTAGCCAATTACACGACAAAATCTTATATGATCGTGCAAATTGTATTTTTATTGCCAATTATTTATTTATTTCGTTTAGCGAACGACAATGCCGACAGTTAAAATGTTATGAGAGGCGTCGCATCGTTGGGGGCAGCAAAGTCGCTAACAGCGACGGCGCTTAACATACTCTGCAAAAAAAAAAAAAAAAGTAACAGGCAAAAATAATGTTATCTGCTGAAAGAACTTAACAGCACGAAGTGTGCCTTAACATTTATGCCTATTAAGATTCTATTTACATACATATGTACATTACATATGTTGCAATGCAGTGTATTCGTTGCGTCGTCTAAGCTTGTGTCGTTTGCACTTCTTTCGCTCTCTTTCTTTCAGTCGCAAACGGCATTCGATTGAGCACAGCTGTTTTTGTTGTTTCTGTTGTTGTTGTTGTTGTTGTCGTTTTAAATTCAAAAATGATATTCAATTAATTGTCATTTTGTTGTTTGGCTTTGTTGTCGTTTTGTATATTTGTAATTATATTTAGTTGTCTTGCATCACAGCGCCGCAAACCAGTGACAATAACAATAACAACAGCAGCCGACGTTCATTCATCAATTATCAGCAACAATCTATAAGCTTAATTTGTATTCAATGCAATTAAAAATCAAATTGTTAAGGCACAGTTTCGCTTAGATTTTATTAAGCTGTTGAATTTTTGTGTTGTCGTTAATTAGCATTCAAATTGTGAAAACGCATTAAAAAAAACAAAAAAAAAAACCAATTAACAGCACCTGCTCGCTGTTAATTGGCCTTGCTGTTAAGTGCTAATGTTAAATTCCCATTTCTGTTCACATTTAACATTGCATTAACATTATAATCAGTTTTTGGTGCCTGTTCAGGCTTATTTTTGAAGCTTAAATAAATATTTAAAAAAAAAAAGAACAAAATTAATAAAATGTCATTGCAAATAATTGTTAAATTAAATTAATTAAAAGATGGGACAGAAAACAATTTGCATATGATAATTCAGAATAAAAATGCAACACAGATGCGACAGAAAATAAAAATCAACCCATTGTGTGTGTGTGTGTGTGTGCGTGTGTGAGAGGGGGGGGGGGGGGGGGGGGGGGTCAAAATAAACTGCGGCGTAAATAACAGTCGGTTGCACTTGAGTAATTTCGCATAAAACATAACCAAGTAGAAAGGATATTAATAAACCGACATAACCCACACATACACACATACACACATACACATGCAACATACGCACACACATGGACAAGTGGCTGCCATTGCCAGTTGCTTATTGTTGTTGCTGCTGCAGCGCCATCAAGTAAATCAGTGTCCAATGTGTAAATAATTTCCATTTGAATGAGCAATTGTGCATTTTTCATATTCACACACACACACACACACACACACATGCACACATGCACACACATCCATGCATACATATGCATAACTGCCGCTGCTGCCGCTGCGCTTTTCATTTGCAGACGGGACGCGTCGACGTTTAAAATCGCATGAAATTTTATTAAAATGAAGTAAATATGGTGTAAACGTGCTGATAAAACGGTTCGTGCTCAGCTATGTAGAAGAAATGAATGGGCAGCAGCACAGAATCGTTAACGGTGACCGCGACTGCGACTGCGACTGCGACTGTGACTGCGACAGCGACAGCAACAGAAGCCGCCCTACTACTGCAACGAACATGTGCGAGAGCAGGAGCCAAAACTTAAGCGCAGCTTTTGTGTAGAGTGCCGAGTGTAGAGTGTGAGAGCGCAAGTGCCGGTTAAGAGCACACGATTATATTATATATGTGCATACATTGTGTGTTTGCATATAATGCGTGTAATTATTGATTGGGGCAACTAGTGATCAATACGGTTAGTACGCTTACCAATTAGTTGGCAGCAGTTGTACGCATTAATACGTATATATGTACCTATTACACACAAACTACATTAATTTAACTAACGTTTGCTGAGTTAATTCCATGACTCTTCAGCTATTGATAAGTATCTCTTTTTCTGAAGCTTTATTTAACATTGCGGCCCGCATGCTGGCAGCGCATACAAAAGTCGCCGCACAGACGTTTACTGAGGCGGCGCAGCATAAAATCGCTTATGCAAATAGCCATGCAAATGGACATGTGCGTGCGTGTGTGTGTGTGTGTGTGTGTGTGTGCAGTGCAATGCAAACGTCGCGCTTTTGTGTGTGCAGTTGGTGTCCATGTTGGGACGCGGTTGCTCTGTTATTAATGACGTCGCAGCATGTTGAGAGAGAAAAGCACATTGTCCTTTGCCTTTGTTGTTGCTGCGGCTGTAACAGTTACGGTAGCTGTAGCTGTTGTTGTTAATTGTGAGAATGATGCCAGCCAGTTAACCGTTATTTAATGTGCACTGTCTACAAGGGCCCGAATTGGCAATGTGTCCGTAATTTTCATACGGTTCGGCAAATGTAATTAACTGTAATGGTGAGCGCTTGCCAGTGTGACCAGTCTGTATCAATATGTGCAGATACAGTATACCTTTGTGTGTGTGTGTGTGTGTGTGTGTGTACACCTATTTGGTCAAGTGGGCAGCACGTTGCATTGTTTTCGACGTTTGGCATTTTGCTGCCCACTGGGCCCCTTTTATCTGGCGCGTCTTCAGACAAGCACAAGCAAATTAAAATCATTATTATCATTATAAATGTTGTAAATGGGCAGAGACAGAAGCTAAGTGTTGGCCAAACAACAATTGACACAATTCAACAACAAATACAACAATCACACCAACAACAACAACAACAACAACAACAGCAAGAAGAAGAAGAATAGCGTGCAATCAGTTTTCCTCTTTGCTTCTCATTCATTATCTGCTTGTGTTGTGCGCTCTCTCGCTCGCACCTGCTGCAACTATCGCAGACTGTTTGTTTTAATTAATTAACAGCAGAGCTTTAATGACTCGCTTGGCATTAACTAGTTTACACTGTGCAACAGCAATTGGTTTTCTCGTTTCTTTGCTATGTAAATGTTGTGCAAGTGTTACACTGTGCGACAAGCAAATACTTTTCGTTTTTTTTTTTTTTATATATATATATATATGTATATTGTAATTTCAGCTGCATGCAAATAGTTTACACTGAAAAAAAAAAATTAAGTAATATCAGTATATTCGCGCAGAGTTGGTGCATTATTTCTCTCAGTGTACCCAAGCTGTGCTCAAACGTTTCAAAGCCCTTGTTCGCGCCATTAACAATAATCATATCCAAATGTGCACCCCCCCCCCCCTCTCTCTCTCTCTCTCTCTCTCTTCTTCTTCTATCTATCTATCTATATTTATTTATTTATTTATTTATTGTTATGCCTGTTGGCCGGCCGGCACATTCGTTACGGTGCTGCCAGGCCGGTCACTTGACAGTTTCAATTAGGCTTTAACACTCTGGCAGCGCTTGGCTACCAACTGGCTGGCAGTTGGGGCTCCATCTGGGGCTTGGGGCGCTGTTGGCTCTCAAGTGGCTGGCAATTACGTTCAATTAAGTTGGCCAAGTTGGTAACGGATGCGACTGCGGACTGCAGTTGGCCAAATGCGTTGCGTCTGTAATTAAATGATGCTGCCTTGCTATCCTTGGCTGTGGACCCGGCTCGGCTCGGCTTGCCACCTAATCATAAGTGATACCAAAAGGAAATGCCTCTCAAAGCGCTCGCTGCAACACGGCAACACTGCCACACTGCAGCATGGCCATGCAGCGCACCTGCAGCAGCTGGAAGCTGGAAGCTGGGAGCTGCTGCGGGGCCACTAATTACATTGATTCTTAGACGATTGCATTGGCAATGGACATGCCAATGCCAATGCGGCAGTTGCAGTCGTTTTTTTTTTACATCTTCTTTTTTTTTTTTTTGCTGAGCTACCAACGTCAACTTAATTAATTGTGCGTCCGGCCGCACGCCCGGACTTAGGTTGTTTTTTTTTTATATATATATATATTTTTTTCATTTATTTGTTTTGCGAGTGTTTTGTTTGGCTAATGCGAGTGCAACTGGTTTTCTATGGCAACAAGCGATCAGCGTTCGCTGCGCTGCAATTTCTATTTGCGCGCAAATTGCTAATTTTGTGGAAAACACATTAATTAGCGCTAAACAAGCTGCCATCCACTTGCCATGCCGTCCACTGCCGTCGGCTGGCCATGATCGTCAACACGCTCCGCGGGCAATTTGGTGCATGTGCCCCCCTGTGCCCCCTTTGCCACATTTGCCCCCTGTTTGCCCCGCTTTGCTCCCTTTGATCGGCGCACGGGCAGCACGTGCAAATTCAAGCAATTTCTTCATGTTTCAGCCGATCGCCAAATGAAGTTGGAATGCCCTAATGGGGTGTGCACGACTCGAAGATACCCTGTGATTACAAACATTTCAGTTGCCTTCTGCATGCATGTACACGCGTACATAGCCACAATTAAGAGCGCTCTAGTCGGGTATGCACGACTCGATGATACCCTGTAGTTACAAACATTCGAATTTCCTAAGGCATGCATGCACATGTGGCTTAGCCACAAGGAAAAGTGTTCTAGTCGGCTATGCACGACTCGAAGATACCCTGTAATTACATTCGAGTTGCCTTCTGCATACACAGCAAGAGTGCTCTAATGGGGTATGCACGACTCGAAGACACCCTGCCATTACAAATATTCTAGTTTTCAACTACATACACACATTCCATACACACATACACAAATGCAATAAGACACGCTTCTTCTTCGCGTAGACTGACACTCTTGAAATTGCATGCGAGATTAACTGAAAATGGGCGGGCATATTGATAGAACAGAGAGCCTCGTTGTGCGTATTGCTAGCGAGTATATGTATATATGTACTTTCGAAATGTATTTTCGAGATCGATGCGTTCATACAGATATGCAGGTCTTATATACCTTATGGAATCGGGTGCAGGGCATAACAAACTAAAATAAATAACTAAATTATTTGCAAACAGCGTATATTGAACGAAAGTAATGTAGCTTTTTTTCGGCCTGTGAATGCGCTTTATAAATTGAACGAATGTTATGTTATGGTAATTAAATTTAACGCACGTGTTCAGTGCACGTCAAACTCTACACTACACTCTGCACACTCTTTCATTTGAGTGCGCACATAAGAGAGCTAAGCGCGCGCTCTTCGTGGATGCTTTCACCTAATTAACGCCGCTTAACGGCAACTGCATTTGGCATTGTAAGGCAATTAAGCTCGGTTTGAAGTTCGAGTTGGAAGCGAGTTGGAGCGAGCAAGAGAGCGAGCGTGCACGCATTCGAGTCGCGTATTAGCGCAGTGGGCTTCGCACATGACAATAGCTACGTGAAGCTTCAGCATCGCCGTCGGCGTCGGCGTCGCCGTTGGCGTCGCAGTCAATGGCATCTCGGCAACGTCTTCTGCGTTGGCCTTCTGCGTTTTGCGTCTGCGCTGCTTAGTCCATAAAAGCGCAATTTGTCGTAATTGTTTAAGCAGAAAGAAATAACAGCAAATGGCCAACTACAACTGCAATACATAAAACAACTTAATAAAAATTCCACAGTCGTGTTGTACATCAGTTGACAAGTGCGCTGCGCGGTTGGCAGGGGCAGAGAGCGGGCGAAATGGGAATTGTCATACAAATCAAATCGTTGGCGCAATGTGTCCCTGACGTGAAAGTGAGGGGGGAAGCATAAATCTTACTTAGAATCGCAAGCAGCACAGAAAAATCTGTACAAATAGATTAACAATAACAAGAGCAACAGCAGCAATAACAGTACAACTACAAATGCTTCTGTACAAACCCTGCCCCATATGTTGCGCCAATAATAAACACCGTTTCACAAACAACAACAACAGCAACAACAACAAGAAGAACAAGCGCATAAATCAAACAAGCAGCCGCACTGCTCGAATCGTCGATGTAACGGTCTGCGGAGAGGGGGGGAGGGTGGGGTCAATTCAGACTGCATGTGGCAGCATTTGTTATTTCCCTTTTTTCGCCCATTTTTTGTTGTTGTTGTTGTTGCTGTTAGTTATTGAGATTGAGAGAAACAACAACGTTAAGCTTTCAATAGCACTAGAGCACGCGTAAACACAAACTCGACACTTACACACACACAGACAGACACACAGAGAGAGAAACAAGCACATGCAAACACACACATGTGCATTATTGCTCTGGGCGAATCTGCCAACTGTGCAGGCAACAAAATGGTCGCTAAACAAAATGTTCGATATGCAAGAACAATAATCAGTCACCCAATTTAATTGCTGAGCTCTTCAAATTTCTTATGCATAATTTTCAGCTGCGCTTAACAGATCAAAATTTTCTTTTATTTTTTTTTCGTTTTTTAGCCAAACTCTGCACGTCTTGTTGTGACTGCAAAATCGTTTTCATTTGTTTTGTCGCCCGTCGAAAATGCATGTGAAATCGATGGCTGCATAAACAAATCTAAAAGAGAGGCGAGAGGAAGTTTAGTTCAAGCTGCTGCCAGTGACAACACAAAGTGTCAAGTGCCAAAAAAGCTGCTCAATAAAGAGAGGGTCCGCTATAACAGCTCTCTCACGTGCTGTACACTCGTGTGTGCGCGTGTGTGTGCATTTGATTTTGATTGGTATTTATGGCAGTTTAAGTACATTGAAAACACGTATATTGGGAATTCTTATTGGATTGCGGCGACATGTAGCAGCTGCACATGCCGCTGACAGGACATGGCTAGGGGCAGGGCGGCACTTGGGCAATGGGCGTGCCGTAATTAAATCAAAAACAAAAACAACGATGACATAACAAATTGTAAACTTTCCCATTTAATTGTTGGCCCGGCCACTTAAAAGCTCGTTTTCTGTTTTAAAACTTTACCTGGCTGGATACAAAAATAAAAGAATATATGTTATATAAGTACATACATACATTCGCGCACATATATATATATATATATAACAAGAAAAAACATTCAACATGGACCAGGCAACGACGTGTTGTTCGTCGCAAGCCTGGGTGTGGGTTGGCACGGGGCGGGGCGCGACGCGACGCTAGCTTGTTTGCCGTTAGACTGGAAGGGATCGACCGTCCTAGTCGTCACTCGATTTCGTGCTTGACTTTGGTGACCATTTTTCTGCTCGACTCTGTCTCGCTGCCCCACTCTCTTGAGCGTGAGCGTTCTCTCTTTAGCCCACTCCACATTCTACACTCTGCACGGCTACTCTCCAACTGTCCCGTGACTTTTTTTCTGCCCCTGCAAAAGACGTCGTTTGCATTTTTATGGTATTAAAAATTAAAAATGAATTTTGATTGTTTTGTTTGCTGTTGTTGTTGTTGTTGTTGCTGCTTTCTTGTCGACTTCTTGTTGCTCTGCTTCTTCGTGCCATGTTGTATACATTTTCGTGGCATTGTTTTAGTTTTTCATATCGCGCACTTGGCTATTTTTTTGTTTTTTTTTTTGTTTTGTTTGTCGCCGCTTTTGTTGCCGGTAATTTGTTTTTGTTTTTGCTCTTTATTGTTTTTTTCTTCTTCTTCTGTTTTTCAGTTTTCTTGCTCTTTTGTTTTGCATAAGTTTGATGTACCTATTTTTACTCCTGTTTTTTTTTTCTATTTATTTATTTTTAATTTGTGCGCGGAAGCCTTGCATGGCCAAAGGACATTGAATTTGAGCTCATGCAGGTGTTCTCGTTGGACCTTTAAAGCGATTTGACCTTTAAGCAATATTTACGTATTCCACATTTGACTAAAACATGGAAATAGCAAGGGGTTTCGCTCTCTCTCTCCTCTGTCTCTCTCTCTCTGCAGTTTGATCGTTTTTTGCTCTGAAAAGTAGGCAACATAAATTGATCTTTCTCTTAAATTCAGCCCTGCTCTTTGATTTGGAAATGCAGTTGGGCTCTGGGTCCCACACACTGTGCAACAAAATCACGCCGCAAATTGCATGAAGCTTAAATCAATTTTATATTGTTGCTAATTTGTGGCCATAATTTGATTTATTTCCTTGCTTGTTGCTTTGATTAGCTTCGTTTATAAGCTGTTAAGTAAACGTTTTACTGCTATTATTATTATTATTATTATTATTATTATTCTTTTATCACTGAGTCGATTATTTTCATAATTTGCCATCAATTTTCGCGTCTCGCGTTGCGTGCACAAATTCAATTTATGTGATTTTTGTGCGGCGCCAATGCAAATTTACGCAATGCAACCCGCGCTTCCCAGACAGACAGACAGGTGTGGTCGGCGGTGTGTGTGTTGTGTGTGTGTGTGTGTGTGTGTGTCAGTGGCTGGGGGGCGTGTCCAGTGCACGCTCAGCACGTTATTCGCACTTAATTCGCACTTTTTGACACCTTTCGATGTCCGTCAGTTGCACGAAGCGACGACAACGAACCGAAAGCCCAAAACCAAATAAACAAAATTGCGTTTGCCCTTAATGCGAAACCCAGCCCGCCATCCGCAACCCGCCCCCACACAACACACACACACACACACACACAGACACACATGTCAGCAACATAATGTGCAACGGGCAAAGCGAACGGTGCGAAAAATTATGCAAAATAAATTAATTACCAATTAAGGCTGAGCCAGGGGCGGCGTCAAAAGGGGTTTGCGGCGGCCACTTCAAAAGCACGCACACACACACACACACACACACACGCACACACAGTTGGGGCTTCCGATTTGCAGCTGTTGCAGGCATATGCAGAATTTCTCTGATTTTTGAAGTGGCTCCAGCGGGTGAGTGCAGGGGGCGGAATGGGGGGTGGTGCTGGGTGGGTGTTGTTACAAAGAAAAGGGTTTGCTGTTAAACGTGGCCCGCCTGGCGTTGCCGTAACGCGTTTGTCACATGAGCCTCGGCCACTAATTAGTGTCATTAAATCCGCTCCACATGACGACATGCGACAACATTTGCCCCCACATTCCCACACCCTGCCGCACCCTGCCGTACCCCATTACACATTTTGCCACCGCCGTCACTGGCTTGAGTTCTTAACAACCAGCTGCATTGCCTACTTTTCGGAGCGCATGCATAATACATGGCGCAAAATTGCAGCATTGTGGCCTGCTCTGTGGGCTGGTCGTAAGCCAAATAAATAAACCATAAACATAACTGAACGCAAAATCAACGTAATTTCCAGAAGAGCATGGAACGCGGAATGGAACGGCACGGGCCCAGCGACAGTTTCTTATAACCGTCGTAACTTCCGTCAACTTGCGTGCAAACATGTAATTTATACCCAATCCTCTGACCAACCCCACTCCACTCCACTCCACTCCACTCCACCCAAGCTCAACAAGACGTACCTGTCGCAATTGGGGTTAAAAAGGGTTAACCACCCGCACCACATGCATATGCATAATTATAGAGCCGGAACCAAATACGAAACGAAACGAAACGAAACGCAATGGCCCGAACCACCTGCCCGATTGCGCCTCACACGCCCGATTCGCGTGGCTAGGGGCTGAACGGCATCCGCTTAGCTAACTAAACTGTGAAAATGCCGTCGGGCCAGTTGTAACCCCAAAAATCTACATCAAGGGTCTGCGTCCGCCAACTGTATGGGTATTACCGCGTTGGAAATTTGAATATTGATTGGCTTTAATGAGCGCTCTGGTCGCGCAATTAGTTTCCCCTGCCGCCTAGCGCCGGCCCAGGTATCGGTTGCGTTTCCGTTTTCCGCACTTCTGGCGGGCCAAGCGGCGGCAATCCATGTGCCCATGTGGCCATGTGGCCGGCCAGTGTTGGCTAAGCAACGTTCAAATCGGGGCGGAGCAACATTCCGGCAAATTGAAAAATAGATAACCAATTATATGTAATTATTGAAATTGCAGGCACTATTATATCATTTAATATTGCTGGCTATTAGCGGGTATTTTCTTTTTTTTTTTAACAAATAGTCGAATGATCGAAGCACAAATCGTTAAGTGGAATGGAACAGAAATTGAAATGAATGAAGTGCGACAAGCGAAAGGAAATTGTTTGGGCCATGGAAAATGAAATGGAATGAAAGACACATGTAAATATATATGTGAACAAATGTGAAGAATAGTTGATTGGAATGGGAATGGAGTGGAATGAAACAAAGCAAAAGACAGTAGCATATCCAACGATCATTACATGAACTTAACGGACTGGAATGGCAATGGAACAAATGGAATGAAACTAAAAACACACAAATGAGCAAAAGCAGTAAATGAAATGGAATGGAATGAAAGCGATGGAACATAACAAACAGAAATGCATTTAAATGGAATGGCATAGAAAATGAAATGGAATGGAATGAAAGCGATGGAACATAACAAACAGAAATGCATTAAATGGAATGGCATAGAAAATGAAATGGAATGGAATGAAACAAAGCAGGCAAAGCGTCAGTTAAATTGCATTCAAATTGAAAAGCACTATTTTCAATGCTAGCAGCGTGGGAGTGAGAGCAGGAGAAGGGTGGGAGAGAGAGAGAGAGAGAGGGGGGGGGGGGGGGGCTGTGAGATGAATGTAATGCATAAATTAATTGATCGCCTACGCATAGCGCAAAAACTATGAATGCTCAATGAATGCGCTGTCTCCGATAAAACTGTGGCCACGCCCACACACACACACACGCACACACACACATACGCCGCATGCAATTGCATTTTGTGGCCCATTGCATTGGCAATGAAATTCGAATATGAAAACGTTTCGCCAACATTTAGCATTCAATTCATTTGAACTAAACTAAATAACAATGCAGTCCGAATGCGCCGCTCTGTTGTGTCAGTGGAAAGGGGATGCGGCTCAAGGGGGAATTGGCCGGCGGAGCTACAAAAATGTAGCTGCGCTGGCCTCTGACTTGGCCGATTGCAATTGTTCGCTTCGATTGGGCGGGCGTTAAATTTACATAAATTGATTTGATTGAATTTTTATGAGCGAAGTCCGCCCGTCGTCCGTCGTCCGTTGACCGTCGAGGCGGCTGATGAGTTTTTGACACCGGGCACAGTCGTCGTCTAATTAAAGTCATTGCCAGCAGCTGCACGAGCTGCACGGGCACGGACACGGGCACAGGCCCATGCAACAGCCGCAGACGCGACGCTGTGTGCCCCAAGGCCGGGTCACAGTTGGCGCTACATGAACAGCAGCAGCAGCAGCAGCAGCAGCAGCAGCAGCAGCAGTGTTGGCTTAATGCATTTGGCCATGGACGACGACAATTGACGCCGGGGCAGACAATGGTTGCACATATGAAGGGAGCACACCATGCCACAGAGACAGAGACAGAGACAGAGGCAGAGGCAGAGGCTCGTTTGGACTTTGTTGCGTGTTGGCATAGCATATTTTTAGGGTTTCGCCGGCAACTGAAATTGGCAAAAACCAACTAAGTATTTAGCGCTTTGATTTGGCCTCTTTTCTGCTGCATGCCATGCCCATGGCACGCCCCATGCCGCACCATTCTCAATTCCATGTCATTCCATTGCGTTTTGCGCTCTGCCAATGCCAATTTGTCATAAATCTCGTTATTTTAAATCGTTGTTGGCATTTTCTGCATTGATTTGTTGCCGTTGTCGTTGTCGTTGTTGTTGCTGTTGCTGTTGGCCATTGACAGAGGCCTTGGCCATGTTTTTATCGTTATCGCGCCGCTGCAGTCAGCAATTTGCAGCGACGCATTCGCAACAACAGCAACAACAAAAAGAGCACAGCAAAAGTGACATCAATTGGGCGACAGTTGTATATGTATATGCTGCGGTTGAAGGCTCAAAATTCGTGCAATTAGTTTGCATAAATGGAAAACTAAAAAAAAAAAAAATCGCTTAAAGTTGTTGCAAAAAATAATCGCTGAGCCTGCCTCCTGTGAGGTTTGAACTCACGACCCCTTTACGAGACCAGTGCACCACTGAGCTAAAGAGGCAATCTGTCAACGGGTCAACAGTTAGCCGGGTTATGACAAGGACCGACGCCCACGCACCAAACAGGCGCAGCTGCATAAACAGTTAGTCAGCGAGCAGCGATCGAAGCTTGCGATATGCTAAAAATAGAACACGAAGCGCTGATACGGCGCGACGCGCAACATCACTTGATCGTGTCAGGGTCGCAGCTTTTGCTAGCTGGCATTGACATTGTATTTGTGCCAGGCACGCAGGCAATGGCTCGTTGGTCTAGTGGTATGATTCTCGCTTCGGGTGCGAGAGGTCCCGGGTTCAACTCCCGGACGAGCCCTGTTCTTGAAATGATCACAATTATTTTAAAATTTTTTTTTTTTTTTTTTGGTAATATTTGTGTATTTAGCATTAACTTTGACAGCGGCTTGTGTAAGCACTATTTATAAACACGCCCAAAATCTTATGTAATAACATTTGGCACGACTCCAATAGACATTCTGCAAGCTTAACAGCGCATTAACATGATGCGCGCAAAAGTATGCTGTGCAAAATGTTCGAGAGCAGATGCTCTGCGCCGCCGTCTGTAAACGAAATTAGAGAGCACTGTTAGTGCGTGCAGCAGCTGTTAAATGCCGTTAAGCTCACTTTTTGCCATTGATCAACACTTGCGGCGAGACGGCATTGTCTGTGGCGCATTCGCTTCGATTATTATTTTTAATTGTTTATTTTTGAGTGCTACGCACATTTAAGAGCTGTCTTTTTTTTTATTTTATTAGTATTTTGTCGCTGTGATTCATTATTGACCATGTATACGATTGATTTTGACTACGAATTCAACACCGATTACAAATTCGTTGACCTATATGCTATTGAACGGTTCATTGTGCCGGCAATACCGCAGGATTTTGGATATGAGAGCTACATACAGCGCATTAACAACGTGCCCAGAAACTTTGAGAGGGACAACAACAACAACAATCAATGGAGGCGATCGCTGTCGCCCTACGAATGCTACTGGCTGGACATAAGCAGACCCAATGTACACACACACGCACACACATGCATATTATATATATATATATATTTTATGAAGGGTGTAAATCGAACTAATCGGTAATTCGGTCTCTTTTCCTCTGCAGATGATGACTATGGATATAACCAAAACTGAACCCGGACTTGTCGGGCTATCATCCAACAGCAGCAGCAGCAGCAGCAGCAGCAGCAGCAGCAGCAGCAATCGGCACAGCAGCAACAACAAGCCGCAAACATGAACAACAACGGTCAGAACAACAATGGCAACAACAACAATGGCCTCAGCAATGGCAACTCTGTTAACAATAACAACAACAACAACAACAACAATGGCAACGTGCAAAGCATCGCCGCCGCCGCGAACAACAATAACAACAACAACAACAACGGCAGCCAACTGTGCGCCGGCTGTGGCAAGCACATCCAGGACCGTTACCTGCTGCGCGCCCGGACATGCTGTGGCACGAGGATTGCCTCAAGTGCGGCTGCTGCGATTGCCGCCTCGGCGAGGTCGGCTCCACACTCTACACCAAGGGCAACCTGATGCTCTGCAAGCGCGACTACTTGAGGTGAGTGGCACGCAATCCAACAGAGCGAGAGAGAGAGAGAGAGCGATAGAGTAATTATAGAATAATTTAATTTTCGGTTTCGTCTTCGTCTTTGTCTCTTGCAGATTATTCGGCAACACGGGCTACTGTGCCGCCTGCAGCAAAGTCATTCCAGCCTTCGAGATGGTGATGCGTGCACGCACCAATGTTTATCACCTGGAGTGCTTTTGCATGCCAGCAATGCAATCACAGGTGAGCTATCATCGCTGCATACACTCATATCGATACATTCAGGCTCTTCGATATCCACTTTCTTGAAAAACTAAGCCAATAACCCATTGTTTAACTTTGCATAGAGTATTATAATGTTGTGATAAAAGGCATAAAAGGAGGCATCTCCGATCCGATCAGCATCGAGTTACGAGCTGACATAGCCAAGTCTTACGTTCGTCCTTCTGCAGCAGTTTCTCACATATTCGTCGTAAAGGGTATTCAGACTTCAGCTTGCGAAGATATTTTATTTACCAGATGCCTTGATCTAACTAGGCATATGTAAAATATTAGCTAAAACTAGGTCTATTCAAGCTAAATATATAGCTAAATGGACTTCAAGGCAAGAAGCCACCTGCCACATGGCTGGATCTCTCGCGGCAAGCAATTGTTCCACTCGCATGTTAGATACATAAAAATACTTATGCATTTTTATGGGCCATTTGACTATCAGGAG
>NW_027212810.1:0-25000 GCF_030788295.1 Drosophila virilis
CAACAATGAGCGTTAAGTGCCGCCGCCCCCGTGCCACACCTCGTTATGGGCAGCTCAGGCCAAGTGCATTTGGCTGCCACCTCGTCAGCCAGTGCCATTCACATGCTGCTTTATGCTGATCGCATCGATTTTTACTTTACTCCTTACTCGGGTATTTCGACTATTGCGTGCTGCTTAGACAGCTAAACAAAACAGACATATTTTAGTTATGGACAGACACCCTTCTAGCTCTCAGACCAGATTTGTCCATTTTGTCCTTGTTTTTCACAAACTGGACAATCGTGCCCCCTTGCGAGCACTAGCACTTCTACAGGGCTGTAAATTACCCAGAGTATAATAATAATACTATATGGCACGCTATTAAATAACCTAAAGTTATTAAAGTAATCATTGTGAATTAATTCTCAAAATGTGCGTTAGACGATATAAATTTGCAAAGCTCTGCTCTAGAGGAATCCTGCTTATGAGCACTCGAATGTGCTAATTGGATTAAATAGGAATCTAACTCGAATTATGCAATCAGCATTCAAAATCTGAAACATTCACTTTCTAGAAAGAGATTTCGTTCTAATCAGTCAGAAGTAGAGAAATAAGGATAAGATTGCTTATTTATTGTTTACTAATCATAAATAAATAAAGCTTTATACTTGTCTTTTTTGATTTAAAATGAATAAGTTTTATCGAAATGGTTATTGGAGCCAACAGTGTGACCAATTCCCATAACTTAAGCAATGTTCTCTCAAAATGAATACTGTGTGCATGTTTTAGGTGCTGTCAATAAATAAGTGTTATCGAAAAAGTTATCGAAGTAACAGTGTGACCAAATTCCTATTGAAAATTCCATCAACTTCAGCAATTTGTAAGCCCACAACATGCATAACGTATAGAACGAACCCATAGAATAGTTAGAATATAGTCTAGCTGCATGTGTTGAGTAGTTGGAAGTGTATTCAAGATGCGTTGTTCTGCGAACAGCTGCTTGTTTTTATGGCGCGTCATTTCTTTTGGGTGAGCACTTGCATTGGTCTTTGATTATGGAATTGCACTTAAAGTGTTGCAAGCTTTTCGGGCGACGACAAACCGAACGTCGCCCCATGCTATTCAATGTGTCAACGGGGTGGCAATTTTGTAATGGAATTGCTTTGCCTTAGCACTCGTTAAACTTATTGCTGTTTTTTTTGTAGCTGTTGCAGTTACTGTTGCTGTAGAGGTTGCTTTATTGATGGTAGATGAGAATGATTTGAATTTAATTTGGGTTGGCTGCATCAATGCAGATCGTGCAGCTCGCAGCTTGGTTTACCAATGCCCACTAATTATGTTAAATGCTCAAGTTTCAAGTCGTAAACGTTGCACATACGCCGAGTTTGCCAACAAGCAGCAGACGCCCAAGTCTAAAACCCAACCAGGCGCAACGCAGACAGGAAAAACAAACACAAAATGCAAAAACCTTCAATTAGTGTTTGCTGCTGCTGCTGCCGCTGCCGCTGCTGTGGCTTCCAATGCCAATGCATGCCCGGCTGATTTTGAGGTCAGCGCTCCTCTAATTGGGTCGCACACCCACACCACACGCAACACGCACACACAACCACACACGCACACACACACACACACACACATACACAAAGTGAGAGATTACAGCAGAGAGCAAATGTGCTTATCATAACAAATAATTGGCAACTTTTGCAGTTACTTCTGCCGGTTAACATTTGGCTTTAAACATATAAAATATAGTAGCGAATGCAGCTCGGCTTTGGCCCGGCTTGAAGAAATGATTGCTTCTTATCTCAAAACCCATTCTCTCACATTTTATGGGAATGTTGCAAAATCTGCAAAGCTTTACAAGTTAGATCCGATCGGACACATTGAAATAATTGTCCATACAAGCCCAGTCCTCCCATTCTCCGACTAAACCTGGGCTCGAACTGTGTAATATGTCTAGAATTTAATTAAATATAATCTGTTAACATGACTTTGAAGCTAGGGGGATAAAATATACCTTGGCAACAACTATCCGCGCATTTTTCACTCTTGAAAAATGGATTATCTTAAGATCGCGGAAACTAGATCTAACATTTCTTATATATCTAATCTGAAGTTTCGCTGGCAAAAATACTTTGAATATGCGGTTGGTAGACAAAGAGATTAATGCATCTCTCGATTCTTTACAATCGCAGGTGGCATTTTCCATAGCTTAGGAAACTAAAATAAAATACCAGCTACCCAGCTTGCGCGTTGATTACCAATCAGTGAGACAGTCAGTCAGCCAAAAAATCAATCATCAATCAGTCAGCTAGAACAAACGTTTTATATATACTAAATGAAACCTACATTTGTATTTCCCGCAATTGAACCGTTTTTTTTTTCTAACCTATTTTCCAGATACCGCAAATTATAATGTTGACGTTCGATGGTGCCGTTAACTTGAATAATTATGATCACTATCAGAAAATATTCAATGGCAAGCGCAAGAATCCCAATGGCTGCAACATACGTGGCACATTCTTCCTATCCCACGAATACAGGTAACTATATATATATGCATATATATATATAAATATATTTGCAAATATACTTAACAAGCGTCGCAGCTGGCAAAATAATAAGCCAGTTGACGGTGTGCCAGCTCTGGTGACACTTGGCCCCAAAACTACTGGCAAACAAAATTTGACAAAATCATATAAATTATTTTTGGCAATATTACGCATACGCCGTGTTGTTGCTATTATGCCACGCTGATGTTGCAGCTACTGCTGCTGCTTATGTTGCAATGTCTTCATCAGCTCGACAGGGCAACACGTTGCAAGTCAAGTCGGTCTATTTGCCACACACACGGGCAAAGTTTTTGTGCATGGTTGTGGAAAATACTTGTCACATACTTGCCACGCCCCAAAAAGCGAGCACTTGCCATACGTCAGTCAGTCAGTCAGTCAGTCAGCCTGCCAGGCAGCCAGCCAGCCCGTCTTTGCTCTACTAATTGTTGTTGATAAATTGGAGCTGGCAAAGTTATGTCAACTGCAAAACGAATTTTCGCCAAAATATATGAACTACTTTTTGGCAGACTTATAAAAACGCCACATCGGCACACACAAACACACATACACGTACGCACAACAAAGTAGAGTCCCAACAAGAAGCAGATGCAGATGCAGTTGCCATAGAATATGAAGCGGCAGTTGAAGATAAAGACACAACAGCGCACATTGGCCAAAAATGACATACAACAGTGGGCCAATTAGTTTAAGTATATGAAAAATAATTTGACGAACAAACAAGACTGAGGTTAAAACTAAAATCGAAAAATAATAAAAAAAATCAAAACTTCAATATAACATTTGAATAATGTGAGCAAAACAACAACATAGGCTAATTAGCACTTTGCTGTTAAAAGATAAACGATTTCACATTAAGTATACGCCATGCTTACAGACTGAGAGAATCTGAATCTAGAATATGACGAAAAACATTACATTACGCATGTTTGAATTACATTAAATTACATTAAGTATAATGAATAAATAAAAGAATAATTAACATAAATGGGATGCATGGCTTCAAACTATCCCCTCCTCATTTGGCAACATTCACGAGCCTAGCTTCGTAGTTTATTTCGTCACATTTTGTCTACATCTTAAAAAACCAATGCTATTTAAACTTGAGAACGAAAACTTTTATTAATATTTATTAACTCCTATTAATACTTAGGCTCTGACAATGCTTGTGCTACTGTATTACTTATTTGAACAACAAATGCGAAATTAGAGGTTACCGATTATATTAAATTCAGGACTGACGCTTTTTTAAAAGCCAGCTGTCCAGCTTCAAGGATCGGCATATAGAAAAAATAAAAAAAAAAGAATTTCGAGCTCGAACCGATTGGGTACAAGAACGAATTGGAGCCTGAGCATAAATGTTAACCAGGTTTTAAAAAACTTTAAGAAATTGGTAAACACAAATATAAATTTCCTATAATATTAATAATATATGCAAAGTTTCTATAATATTTATAATATATGCAAGAACTTAAATAGCTTTGGTATATATACAAGTTTAGGCTGGCAAAAAATGCATAAACTGACCATTGTACCAGGCACGCCTGAGAGCTAAGTAAGCGGCAACAGTCAAAAAATTTGCGAACCGAGCGTGAACAGCAAAAATCTTGAGTGAAGTTTAAAAGCTTTTTTCTACTTTGCCACAGCAAAAGTAGAATATATGAAGTTGAAGAAGCGGAGCCATATATAAATATATATACAAAAATATACTATATATATATATATATATATATGGGATGGCGGCAGTTTCTAAGTTGAATTGAAATGTGCTGAATGGCAGTAATTGCCTGAATATGTTACACAGGCACACACATGGGTGCACTAATGTGCGTGTGGGTATGTGTGTATATGCGTGTGTGTGTGTGTGTGTGTGATAGCTTGTATATGTTTATGCACACATACACACAGTCACATGAACATTTTGGGCAAATCATTTTTATGCTTTTGCCTGAAAAATAAAAAGAGACACACTTATCATTCATTCCACTTTTAGCATTCGTTTCTTTTTGTGGACTTGCAACAAAAAGCAGCAGCAGCAACGGCACATAAATAGTGGTAAACTGCAACAGTCGCACTCACAACTTGCCACAAGATGCAACCACCAACACCATCGTCGTTGCCGTCACCGCTGCCGCTGCCGTTGCCGCTGCTGCCGAGCTCTTTAGTGCGGAAATGATTTAATGCGCTTCGCAACTCTTCAGCTTATTTTGTTAAGATTTTTGCCAGTGGCTGCGGGCATGATGATGATGATTTTGATTTGGCATGCAGAGTTTCCAGTTTCCAGTCAGTTGCCATTCGCAGCGCCGCAAAGTATGCAGCGCCTTTTTGTTTACGGCTATTGAGGCAATTAGTTTCATCTGAAACCGTCTCCCACTTTCTATCTGCCTCTTAATATATATGTGTGTGTGTGTGCGAAACCAATAAAAAGCGACAAGAATTTATGTTGAACTATTATGAATGACAACGACTTTTTTCAACTATTTCCTGCTTTAATAAAATTATATACAAGGCCTGCAGAGAAATAAAATAATTAAGATTAAATGAAATTGTTTGATAATGCCTATAACGTGTCTATTTATATGTAGAGCATCTAAAACTCTTATAGTTCAAATGGTTTGAACTTATTTTGATACCCTTATATCTTCATGGGTATTATAATTTTGTCATGTAATGTGTAAGGGGAGGAGACTTCTTCGACTCTATGCAGTATTTATTCTCTGAGTCATCAACAGACACTTATTGAAGTCTTTAAACAATCAACCAAGGACTTTGCACGAGTCTTTTCTTTTTGCTGCATTTCAAAGGTTTAATATTATTCTTGCATATGAGCATATCTTAACAACATAAGATCACTATAGCATAAAAAATGAGTTCTTCTATGGAATACTTTTCTGTTTCTTAAGATTTCTGGATCAAACTTAGCCACTGGAACTCTTTACTATTTGCCTATCATTTGTTCAAAACTGCTTCCAATCGGTCTACTATATCACATGAGTCCTACGAGAACAATAAGTCGGAAATCGACTCAGCTTTTGCACAAAGGACGTATATCTACAAGGGTATTTATTTGATGCTTATTTGAAGCTGTACTTTGTTAAAAGCAAAGAAGTGCTTGATTATAGACAAAAAATTAGTATTAAATAAAATAAGCTGTTGATTTTATTATTATTATATCATTATTATTGATTCCCCTCTACAATTCAAATCTATACTAATCCGTTTTCACAACCATAAACTCAATGTGATTTACGGCTTAGTTAGAATCTGTTTGGGCTTAAATGCTGGCCACCTGCTTAGAATATGCATTTGCAGTTGTCATCGCTGGCACGTTCGCAAAGAGAGACATGAGAACTGTGAACTGGGAGCTGAGAATTGAGAATTGAAAGCAGAAAACTGCGAGCTGTTTGCTATTTGTTCGCCAAAATGTCAACTGAATAACGAACTTCTTGCCATTCGGCGGCGCTGCGGCGGCTAAGGAAACAATCAGGCAATTGCCAGAGGACTTGTACACTTTTCGACTGCGGCTCTGACTAACAGACAGTTAGAGCATACACACACACACAAACACAAACACCCTCGCACACGCACACGCACACGCACATATAAATGCAGCGCAGATGGAGACAATTCTGTTCATTTGTATTTAGCTTTAGCAAACTGCAAATAAAAAACAAAAAATAAAAAAAAAAAAAAAACGAAAACCCCAAGAAAAAATTAAGAACAATGTTGAGGCAAACTTTTTGCGCAGCATTTTAATTGCACGCAAAACTTTTAACTAACTAACAAGCCACAAACTAGGCAAACACCTCAGTGCACACACAGCACTAACACACACGCGCACGCGTATATATATATATATACATACATATATATACTGCTGGCCAGGCACCAAGGCACAAGTCTAAACAAAAGCGACTCGGGCAAAATCTAATTTTCAAACATTTACGTTTTCATTTTACTTGTTAACAATATACTAAAAACTCGCTCCAGTCGCAAATCTTGAAGCCTCTTTCATTCAGCTGTCCTCCAGCGGGAGTTGTGACGGGGTGTGTGCATACATGTGTGTATGTGTGTGTGTGTGTGTTTGCAGTAGGTGTGATGTGCCCAAAGAGCGGATGCCAAGTGCTGGCAGACAGTTGCTGCATTTGCTGAATAAACATGAGCGACTTCTGTGGGCGCTTACCATAACCGCTTCCGTTTCCGTTTGAAATTGAGTCGCGTCCTTCAGCCTGGCGGCTAAGCGAATTTCCAGCATGCAAAACTTTTGTGTGCTCGGCCCCAGCCTGCTGCCTTGAGCGGCGTTTTTCCGTGCAGTTTATTGCCTGCGAACAATGCAACTGATTGCAAAATGAACAACAACAAAAAAAAACGAGAAAGTAAGGATATCTTTGTCAAGTCGACAATTTAATACCCTTGTAGACAATATTCTTACAGCATTGCAGATATGTGTGAGAATATTGAAACTCGTTAATGCTGAGTTTGATGAAAATATCTGAAAATATCCATTCCACTAGAACCTCTTCTGACCAATCGTTCCTATAGCAGGTATGTTATATTTTATGTGTGTAAGCATAGTAAAACTTATAAATACCGAGCTAGGTAAGATATCTTGATAAAGTAAAAAGTGTTCCGTACAAGAATTGCTCCGATCCGACAAGTTCCTACTTTCCAAGACAATAGCCTTAGCTAGAGGCTCGTTTGAACAGAGACAGACAGATTTACAGACGGCTATATCAACTCGGCTGTTGACGCTGAACGAGAATATATCTACTTTATATATACTTCTATGCGTTACACATTACATGAGAAAATAATAGTACCCTCGTCTCGCTTTCTTTTTTTCTTTGGATGGAAAGTAACCCAAGTATCAATCAACAGACCAAATTGAATATGCTGAAAAAATCTAATCGGAAAATCGATTCTTATTGATCTTGTGTATAGTACATGTTACGTGCAATTGCACAAAAGCATCATACACTTTTATACATCAAAGGGTATTAAAAAAATAAAACCTTGGCGGCAGGTGAGAAATTGCATTTCTTTTGGCCCGAATTAAATCAAGTTAATTGATTAAGCTTGAGCATAGGGGCAGGGGATTAACCGCACATCCATTAGCATGGCGAAACGAAAGGCTTCAAATCATTTGTTTATTGCATATTTTATGCCTTAGCGAACTCCATAAAACACGCACAGCCCACAGCTTAACCTCATAGGCGTGGCTGTTTTGGCCACAGCTTGGGCCACTTTGTATGTGGTGTTAACCACAGGCCACAGGTCAGTCTGAGTGGCATTTGCTATGTGCGTGTGAGTGTGTGTGTCTCTGTTTGTGTGTTTGTGTCGCCTTTAAGATTACATTTCATTAGCTGCCTAACACCGCTTAAACCTTATAATCCACAAAATACGCAACCAGAGCCGCAAGCAATTACATAACGACCTAGATGAACCAAACTTCACGGAACTTAGAACTGAACTGAGCTGCAGTGAACTGAACTGAACTGAACTGAACTGAGCTGTGGCACGCGTATTCAACACGTTGACATTTAAAATTTCTATAACGCTTGCATCTGGCCACAGCCTACACAACATCTAAAAGCCGTAACCAAAATCTGTTTAATATCCAAGTCATTCTCAAAATGGGCTTAGCAACTTTGCTGTGAGGCAGTGTGCCTCCGCCCAAGCGTCCAACTGGCCCCCGTCCTATTTTGCCCTGCCCACCTGTCTGCCCTCTCGCCTGGCCTGTCATAAGTAGCTGCAGGCACAACACACGCGCCTGCTGCCTGTTCAGAACTTTTTGTAGCTTTGTAGCATACACACACCACACACACACACATTTAGCGACCTGCTGCACGGCATCTTAACAAAAGTTAATTTTTATTTTCATCTACGCCCCTGACGCTTGATGTTAATATCGCTCAACAGCGGCTGGCCAGCAACAGCCTAACTAACGCAGTGGCCGCACAGCCCGCGTTCTGGCTTCAAATCCGCAAGTCTATGGGAAAACTAGATGCTCTACTCAGTTAACATTAGCGCACAGTGTAGAAAATAGTTGTTGTATGATGCAAAAGCTAGCGACGCGTTATAGCTAAGTTATCGAAATGTTGATTATTATTAAACTACAAAGCGGACTTAAGGAGAGCTGGTTCGAGCACGGAATATCGATTTATTTCTTAACATGAACCGAACCTTAATCCAAACCAAAAATGATTTCATCTTAAATTAAAATCCTTTGACTTATGTAGACTGGGCCCCAAAGCATAAATAGCTTGCGCCCCATCCATTCGATTTATCTAAATAATATTCTAATATTCTTATTCTTCTGCTTCGTTTCCATTGATCATTTTGCAATTACAATTATCACTTAATCTTGCCCCACTGTGCTGAGCACAGCTCTGATTTCGGTGGCCCGGATCTACCTTGACTGCGTCGCGCTGGTAGGCAGATTTCCACTTCTAACAGCCACCACGCAAAGTCTGTCAGCGACAGACACATTGCCGTTTTTAATGCTAATACTGCCCGCCAGTTTTAGCTTTAAACTTTTTAAATGACCCGAACAACTTTTGAGCAGCTGTCTGGCCAAAAACCCAAGCCGAGACCTCTCCAACGCCAGCCCCAGGCCCACAAATGCTTTAGCGAAATTTTCATGCCACCAACAACAAGAAGCAGTAAGAAGAAGTAGAACAACAACAACTAAAGCAGCGACGCGCCACGCGCCACGCATTGCAAGTTTTAAGTTTCCATCAAGAGGCAGCTGTAAAGAAGTTGCTCGCAACGCAACCAAGCTGCATCTACAAGTAAATGCCGCTGCATAACTTTTCATTGTCATTTATGCATATTTTTGCTTTAATTTGCTTAAACTGTTTTCTTTTACAGTGCCTATCTTCCCCCTGCTACCTCTTTCTCTCTCTATCTCTTTCTCTCGGTCTCTCTCGCTCTCGCTAACAATGTCGTTTTCCATTTCTCGAGTGGCGCACATTGCGTATACGCAATATACTTAATTGCCACACGATATTCGCTCTAGGGATAGACCCCGCAAGTTGCTTGCAACTTGCCACAATTTGAAGGGAGTTCCCTTGGCTGCAGATCTAAATTGTAATCATAAAACATATTCCTCGCTAAAATTGATCGCATTTTAAATGTGCAGAGTAAAATATAAGATTACGAAATTGAATCATTTTTATTTTTGTCACACAGCACTTGGGTCATTTTGACTTTGAAGAGTGCGCCGTGATTTGCTTTAAGCTAACGACTAACTTGAAGCTTCCACTTGCAACTCAATATCTCTTTATCAATCCAATTAAATGTACCATTTTAGTGTAATTGCTGAGTTTTCTACACAATTTGGTTTGGTATACAAAACGTACTAAAATTTTGTTGCAAAGTAGCCGTAACATTAATATCCGAATTCTCAAATTTCAAGCACTATGTGTATGCGAGTGTGTGAGTGTCGGTGTGTGCGAGTGTGTGAGTGTCGGTGTGTGTGTGTGTATCTGTGTGTACAAAACACTGCGAGTGTGTGTTAAAGTGTTTTTGTGTGTTGCGTTTTCATCTCCTGCCTGTTTTGGCCGTTTTCGTTTTTTTATACATTTTTCTCCTGCAAATTGTTGATGAAGGCATTGATGTTGCTGTTACTGTTGCTGCTACAGCAATTGTTGTAGTTGTTGTTGTCATTGTTGTTGTTGCTATTCCTGTTACTGCAATAGCTGTTGTCGACAATGATGATGAGGCTTGGGCCTGGCCTGATCTGGCTTTGGCCTGCAGCCGACGCCCTGATGAGGATGATGATGATGATGACAATGTCGTTGATGCGAAATAAAGATAACGACAACGTTGACAATGACTATGACAACAACCCAACGACACTTTAACAGCCCTTGCAGGTGCCCCATTTCTGCAATTTGTGCGCCTGTATGTGTGTATTCGTTTGTGAGTGTCTGCCTGTGTGCGTGTGTGTGCGTCTAGTATATTGCGCATGGGCCAGAGTGTAAATTAGATTTATGCATATATTTGTAATTTGACATTTTTTACAACAGTAAACATTAAACTCGAGTTTCGAGAAAAGCGGCAAACCGATTTTGAAACGAAACGTTTTCAGCCCAAAATGCCATGAACCGAAACTTAACCCGTTTTTCCGGAATCTAAACCTAATTTTTTAACAATCGAATTCAACTATTGAACCAAGTCTCGATAAATACCCTGAGCTCATAGCTGTGAAAAGCCAGTTTCGAGAAAATCAAGCCCACAATCTGCCTAAATTTGTAGAGCATTTGTAAGTCGCAGCAACACTCTCATTCTTTTTATGTACTTGTATGTATACATGTATATTTTGAGTAGCTGGCCAGGAGAGAAACTCACGACGTACCTAACCACGCTGCACTAGACCTTGTTTTTTACCAAGTGTGCGCCCTTGCATGTGTGTGTCGGTATATGTGTGTGCGGGGGTGTGCTTGTGTGTGTGTGTGTGCTATGTGGCTGCATGTACTTTCTGTTTTTAGTTGTCTACTTTTATTAGTCGTTCTTGTAATAACTACTGCACCCAGCTAAGCACGCAAAACAACAACAAGCAGACCAACTGTTCGCCCATCAGCCCACACTCAATACTGTCGAGCTGTTGTTGTTGTTGTTTTTATTGCCTAACTGGTGTTGATAACAACGATGATCATGGCCCAGCAGTTGAGCGGAGCCAAGCCAAGTCAAACCAAGCCCAGGCAAGGCAAGGCAAGGCAGGCCGAGGCCAGCAAGCTAGCCATAACTTTTCCATGTGAACACTTTTTCTTCTCATTTTCTTTTGTAATTTCACTTTTGACTTTGTTTTTTTGTTCTTCATTTTTTTTCTTCTTTGCTTTCTTTAGCTTGTTTCTCTAGCAATTTACCTTATGCGTGTGCGGCTCTCTCGAAAAGCTTTATTGAAAACGAGACCTGAGCTGCAGCCGCCCGTTGTTTTGGGGGGCGTTTGTATTTTTTTTTATATATGTATATACATATATAAATGTGATTTTATGCCTGCTGCAAGCTGAAGCAAGCTCGTTAGGCACATGGGCAGACCAAACATGCACACACACACACAAGCACACCCACGCACTCACACACACACACACTTCTGTACGCACAATATGGTGCATGCAAATTAAGTTAGTTTTTGGTGCAAGGCATAATAAAAACAAAAGCCCATTGCTACGAAAAATGTGTCCAGCTCGCTGAGTGGTCAGGCAAAGGGAGAAGGAAAGAGTATTGGATAAACTGCAGCAGCAACAGTAACAGAAGTAACAACAACAAGCTGCGTTAGGGGCGGGGCAGGAACCTGTAGATTTGGCTTTTAAAAGCACATTAAAAGAAATTGCTGCATGCGAACATTGCACACATTTTGGGCCCAGGGCTGAGCCGCAGTAAGCCGGCAACTGCCAGGAACAAATTGAAGAAAAATATGCATATGTGTGTATGTGTGCACCAGAGTCTGCGTGGGTGTGTGTGTGTGCGTTTGTATGTGTATGAAATAGAAACAAGCAAATAGAAAGCAGCGAGGGGCTGCAAAGCAAAAAGTGAACTATGCGTGGGTCGTTAATAAAGTTGACAAAACAAACGCAATAAAGTGTTTATAATACTTTATAATAAGAATAAGTTATGATAGCTACATGTTTGAGTTGTTATTAATTGCAATTATTTCGCTTTGCAATCGATTCACGTGATAAATATGCACACGAACTAAAAAATAATTGCCACGCTAACAATAAGAATAGAATATGTTTTTCCCATAAATAAATTTCGATTGCTTGCTTTAAACAACAAAAGCTTTGAAACGTAGTCGGAAACTTGAAATATTTTAAGCACAACCATTTTACGGCACGAATTATTTAGATTAAAATAAAAAATATCGTAAAAAAAAAAACATTAAATATAAATATACCAATATGCTATTCCCATTATTAATTTGATATTTACTTTTGATTGTTATGCAGTAGTTTTGTGAAATATTTTCAATATAATATTTGATTGCTGGTAAATTCCAAAAGACTTTTCGCTTGGCCCTCAAGCAGCTGGCGGCTCAGCATTTTGGGGCACAAACGTTATTCATTTATTCACTATATCTACGTGCATATTTGCTCAGACATGTGTGTGTGTGTGTGTATGTGTGTGAAAGCCCCTGCTTCTGCTGTATGTGTGTGTGTGTGTATGTGGGTGTGTGCGTGTGCTGCTCAATGCTAACAATTTCTAATCGTTGAGATTACATGTGTTTCTCCCTTTTTAAATGCAAATTGAACTTGTTAGCAGCCGCAGCAGGGCAGAGGCCAAACCACTCAACATACAACCCCCACCGCCACCCCTCCTCCCCCCCACACACACGCACACAGACACACACTACCACATAAGAAAAAGACAGCAAGTAAATGTGTGTGTGTGGGTCTGCTGTTGTATGGGCTATTAAAGAAAAACGAGTTGAGTGCGGCTCCAAATTTAAGAAGACAAAAAAATGATAAAAAAGAACCCAAAATAGAAAACCAAAAGCCGCTGTAAATGGGTATACACAGCCGAGTGGGCGTGGCTCGTTTGCATTTTGTCCGGTGCAACGTTGCGTATGAGCATTGTCATAAACAATGGGCGCAGGAACGAGGGCCAGTGCCGAGGCCAGACCTCGGTTGCCTGACGCAAACTGCATTTGTCTCTTGACACTCGCGACAAGGCCAAAAGGAAATTCATCAAATGTCACAGTGTGTGTCAGTGTGTGTGTGTGTGTGTGTCTAGCATATCCATGTAGCCATGTTTCGTCAGTTATTTTGAGCACTTGCTTTGCATCTTCTGCTGTGTGTTTGCTGCGTTCACAGTGTTAATTGCTGCCAACATTTTGTGCCCCAGCTCAGGAGCTCACCTACGCTCCACGCCCACGGATAACTAAGAAAAAGGGTAGTATTGCACCGCCCCTCCCTGCCCCAGCTCGCCCCTTCTCGACCACGCCACAGTGTTGACTGCTGCACGTTCCTTTTGTTTTCTCAGCGTCTTTCGGCCTTGACTACAAGTACAGCTTTTGGTTGTAGTTATAGCCCAGCTCAGTTCTCGTCCAGCTGTTTGTCTAACAATTGAAATGTCATGCAATAAATCTACCTAACACACCCACACAAACACACGCACGCACACATGAGCAGCGCTTATTGTCGACACCAAGCTGCCCCTCTTAAGTGTGTGTGTGTGTGTTCTCTGCCTGTGCCTGGGCCTGGGCCTGGGCCTGGGCCTGGGCCTGTGCCTGAGCATTTCAACAACTTTTCACATTTCCACATTTTTGCATGAACTTTTTGACGATGTCAGATAGTAGTTTGTGCCCGCTATTGTCGAGGCCTCCACCGCATGCAAGTGGATGCATGTGTGTGTATGTGTGGGTGTGTGTGTGGGCGTGTCACCGCCTTGGGTACGTCATTCTATAGGCTAAAGTGCGTCAGCATAGCATTCATTATTTTTACTTTGCGTTTTTCCTGCTGTTGTTTTATTTTTTATATTTTCGTATTCGTTTTCGTTTTCGTTTTGAGCCACTGCAGAGCCCAAAACTTTGACTTAAGGGCGTAATTTCATTGCGAAATATTTGCGCAGTTTGTTTGCACAGAACTGAAGCACGCCCACATACACACAGAGGGTGTGTGAGGGACACACATGCACAAACGCGCAGGGCGATGATGGCAGTCAGATTCCTGCAGCCAGACACCGACTCCGACCCCGCTCTCGACTGAGTGAAATGTTTAATAAATATACATGCAATTTTGTTGTTGTTTTACACATACATTCATAGTTAAATGCATATTCGTTATTCTCTTTTTGTTTTATTGCTGCATGCGAAACAAGCTAACAAAGAGCGACAGACAAAACACATTCATAATTTTATTTACATTTTTTCGTTGTTAAATTTTGTTTTAGTTTTATTTTGTGTTTTGCCCAAAAACTATTTGTGCACAGTAAATTTCTTGCCTACGTACTGCCCCGCCCTGCCAAGAAATGTATTTCACAAACAGACACACACGCACACACACACACATATGAGCAATTATGTTTGTTGCTTCTACTTCGCAAAACTGACGCATTTTAAACTACTACATACTTTCGGGCGCAACTTTACCTCTCTATGTTGTGTTGTTGATGTTGTTGTTGCCGGAATGCCTTTTGAGGGCATTGTGCATAGCACATTCTTGTTAAGTAGAAGTAGAAGTAGAAGTAGAAGTAGAAGTAGAATGAGAAGTAGAAGTAGACGTTAAAGTAGAAGTAGACGTAGTAAGAGTAGAGTAGAAGGTAGAAAGTAGAAGTAGAAGTAGAAGTTAGATAGAAGTAGAGTCGAAGTAGAAGTAGAAGTAGACGTAGAAGTAGACGTAGAAGTCGCAGTACTCGAAGTAGTCCAGTCGACGTCGCAGTAGACGATAGCAGTAGAAGTAGACGTCGCAGTATCGACGTAGAAGTGCACAGTCGCAATAGCACGTAGCCGTAGCAGTCGCCGTCAGCCGTAGCTCGCCGTCGACTCGCCGTCGTCGCCGTAGCCGTCGCCGTCGCCGTCGCCGTCGCCGTCGCCGTCGCCGTCGCCGTCGCCGTCGCCGTCGCCGTCGCCGTCGCCGTCGCCGTCGCCGTCGCCGTCGCCGTCGCCGTCGCCGTCGCCGTCGCCGTCGCCGTCGCCGTCGCCGTCGCCGTCGCCGTCGCCGTCGCCGTCGCCGTCGCCGTCGCCGTCGCCGTCGCCGTCGCCGTCGCCGTCGCCGTCGCCGTCGCCGTCGCCCGCCGTCGCCGTCGCCGTCGCCGTCGCCGTCGCCGTCGCCGTCGCCGTCGCCGTCGCCGTCGCCGTCGCCGTCGCCGTCGCCGTCGCCGTCGCCGTCGCCGTCGCCGTCGCCGTCGCCGTCGCCGTCGCCGTCGCCGTCGCCGTCCGTCGCCGTCGCCGTCGCCGTCGCCGTCGCCGTCGCCGTCGCCGTCGCCGTCGCCGTCGCCGTCGCCGTCGCCGTCGCCGTCGCCGTCGCCGTCGCCGTCGCCGTCGCCGTCGCCGTCGCCCGCCGTCCGTCGCCGTCGCCGTCGCCGTCGCCGTCGCCGTCGCCGTCGCCGTCGCCGTCGCCGTCGCCGTCGCCGTCGCCGTCGCCGTCGCCGTCGCCGTCGCCGTCGCCGTCGCCGTCGCCGTCGCCGTCGCCGTCGCCGTCGCCGTCGCCGTCGCCGTCGCCGTCGCCGTCGCCGTCGCCGTCGCCGTCGCCGTCGCCGTCGCCGTCGCCGTCGCCGTCGCCGTCGCCGTCGCCGTCGCCGTCGCCCGTCGCCGTCGCCGTCGCCGTCGCCGTCGCCGTCGCCGTCGCCGTCGCCGTCGCCGTCGCCGTCGCCGTCGCCGTCGCCGTCGCCGTCGCCGTCGCCGTCGCCGTCGCCGTCGCCGTCGCCGTCGCCGTCGCCGTCGCCGTCGCCGTCGCCGTCGCCGTCGCCGTCGCCGTCGCCGTCGCCGTCGCCGTCGCCGTCGCCGTCGCCGTCGCCGTCGCCGTCGCCGTCGCCGTCGCCGTCGCCGTCGCCGTCGCCGTCGCCGTCGCCGTCGCCGTCGCCGTCGCCGTCGCCGTCGCCGTCGCCGTCGCCGTCGCCGTCGCCGTCGCCGTCGCCGTCGCCGTCGCCGTCGCGTCGCCGTCGCCGTCGCCGTCGCCGTCGCCGTCGCCGTCGCCGTCGCCGTCGCCGTCGCCGTCGCCGTCCGTCGCCGTCGCCGTCGCCGTCGCCGTCGCCGTCGCCGTCGCCGTCGCCGTCGCCGTCGCCGTCGCCGTCGCCGTCGCCGTCGCCGTCGCCGTCGCCGTCGCCGTCGCCGTCGCCGTCGCCGTCGCCGTCGCCGTCGCCGTCGCCGTCGCCGTCGCCGTCGCCGTCGCCGTCGCCGTCGCCGTCGCCGTCGCCGTCGCCGTCGCCGTCGCCGTCGCCGTCGCCGTCGCCGTCGCCGTCGCCGTCGCCGTCGCCGTCGCCGTCGCCGTCGCCGTCGCCGTCGCCGTCGCCGCCCGTCGCCGTCGCCGTCGCCGTCGCCGTCGCCGTCGCCGTCGCCGTCGCCGTCGCCGTCGCCGTCGCCGTCGCCGTCGCCGTCCAGTCGCCGTCGCCGTCGCCGTCGCCGTCGCCGTCGCCGTAGCCGTCGCCGTCGCCGTCGCCGTCGCCGTCGCCGTCGCCGTCGCCGTCGCCGTCGCCGTCGCCGTCGCCGTAGCCGTCGCCGTCGCCGTCGCCGTCGCCGTCGCCGTCCCGTCGCGTCGCAGTCGCCGTCGCCGTCGCCGTCGCCGTCGCCGTCGCCGTCGCCGTCGCCGTCGCCGTCGCCGTCGCCGTCGCCGTGCCGTCGCCGTCGCCGTCGCCGTCGCCGTCGCCGTAGCCGTCGCCGTCGCCGTCGCCTCGCCGTCGCCGTCGCCGTCGCCGTCGCCGTCGCCGTCGCCGTCGCCGTCGCGTCGCCGTCGCCGTCGCCGCCGTCGCCGTCGCCGTCGCCGTCGCCGTCGCCGTCGCCGTCGCCGTCGCCGTCGCCGTCGCCGTCGCCGTCGCCGTCGCTCGCCGTCGCCGTCGCCGTCGCCGTCCTCCCTCGTCGCTCGCGTCCCCGCCGTCGCGCTCGCTCTGGCTGTCGCCGCGCCTCCCCGTGTGTCCTTGCCCTGCTGGTCTCCGCCTCTTCGCCGTTGTTCCAGTGCCTTCTCGCGCCCCTTTTCCACCTTTTTTTTTATTTTTTTGTTTTTTTGTTCGTTCCCGTGTCTCTCCTGCTTTCCGCTTTGTGTTTTGTTTTGCGCGTAATTTGTTTTCCTTGGCAAGCTGAAGTGGTGTGCCAGCCACATCCGTCAGTCGGCTTTGATATTCACACAATTGCTTGCAGCAACTGCAACTGGGCAACTTTCTCTTTCTATCTGTCTTGCCTTTAGGGGGTCTTTGTGTTTGTTCATCAAGTGTGCGCATTTTTATTAACATTGTGGGCAAAATTCCCTAATAAACAACTTGTTGAATTTCAACTCGTGCAGATACCCATTACTCAGATTTAAAATAAATATAAAATAATTTAATTTATTTTTAATTTAAGTTAATTTAATTTTAATTCGTTTTGTTTATATATTTTTGCTGGGTGTACAAGAAACCACATGCCAAATATACTACACGCAGCCTTTAAGCCTTTTGTGATTAAGCAAATTTAGCAACTTTGGAAAGATGAGAATGTCTTTTTGCTATGCACATACCCACCCACCTTTTCTGCATAGGGTACAAAAAGCCAAAAACTTTAATAGACTACAAAAAAAATATACATATAGAGAATAGTTTAGTTTTCCCCCAACTTACGCATAGCTTTATGGCTGAGCTTTATAAATGCATTTGGCATTGTTAGAACTTCTATTTGCAGGCTGCTTAGCTTTGTATAGTTAAGCCACATTCAGGTGTTTCCAGTTCCGACTTCTGCTGAATTTGAATAAACTGTCAGTTCCATATAGAGACTGGCATTGCAAATTTTCAGCAACAAAAAAGTCTCCCTATATTTTGACGAAATGGGCATGAGCGAAATCTCTTTGTATTTTACTGTAGAGAAAGGTGTGTGAGTGTGTGTGTGTACTGTGTGTGTACAAAAGTTTATGATGACCTACTGATATACTGTTGACTCATTTAGCCATTGACCCTTCATTAAGCGCTGCTTTTGATGGTCTCGTATTTGATTTAATTGTTTGCCTTCTTTTGCTATCAGCACGAACATCACTTAATTGCTATTCACAATTCTCCTGTCTATTTGTTTTGCAGCAACTATCAACAGATCCAGCATCTGGGCTATGCCGGTCACGAAATCGCAACCGAGAGCATCTCACAGCAGCTGGGACTCCAGGACAAGGGCTACGAGGAGTGGGTCGGCGAAATGATTGGCATGCGTGAAATTCTGCGTCACTTTGCGAATGTGTCCGCGAACGATGTGGTTGGCATGCGTGCACCATTTCTCAAGCCTGGCCGCAATACTCAATACAAGGTGAGTGCATCTGTGTGCAAGTGTCCATCACACATGCACATACAAATACAAGAAATACAACCTCCAACCACAACACAAATGCACATAATTGATTGGCAATTATCAGCTGTATCATTAGAAACTCACCGAAGTGAATCTGAAAAGTACTGTTCGATGAGAACTCTAATGGTTATAGACAGCGCACATTTCATTAGTAAGCTTTCGAGTCTCATCTAGTTGGGGCTTAAATGAAACAAGACAAGTGGGAGACTCTAGTCGGGAGTTCCTGACTAGGGGATACCCTGAACCCTCTTCTATCAACACCAAAATGAAGCTTGCGCTACGCTTGTTTGCAAAAAAAATAAAGAGAACTATACAGCTCGAATTATGGTACTCTGTCTCTTAAAACCTAAAAGATTTGCTCGAAACGGGATTTCCATATAGATTCTTATCGATTGCTTATAAACGGGCCAAGTTATCGAATATCGGTAACAAGCTTGTACTGTACGTACAAAAGTCTCTAGCTCTAATAGGAGAAGAAGAACTATAAAAATAATATGCAAAACATATTTAAATCAAAAGTAATGCTGTGTAATACAAAAAACTATATGTAAAACAAAATAACGTTTCGATAAAAACAAAGAATAGTCGAGTTGATAGTATTAGCAGCGCAGTCTTGATATCGATAACCGATGGTCTTAATGCTTATCGATTATCGACGGCTCTACGCATCTCTATCGATTATCAATACTTTTACATCCTTAAACATCTTGACTGATTATCGCTTGTTTTCCACTTAAGGCTAAACTCCCAGTTATGCATGCATATTTAAACTCTCGTAATTATAAGAAATCTCAACAAAAAAAGAATCCCGGACAGGTTCACAGCAGCAGCTGCTCATCCCAACACAGGCACAGAGTGTCTGCTTGACACGACAAGACGACACATTAATGTCACAACACAACGGTTCGCGTACACCACCCGCACCACTCACATCATCCACCACCAGTGGTAGCAGCCAGCGTTATCATTATCATCTCGTTAGTGCTCGCAGGCCGCAAATCTAGTCGTATTTAAAAACATATCAATATCAGATCACTTTGCAAACATAATGGGCTAAAATGTCTGTGATAAGCGTCACCTGATGGTCGCACGTTGGGCGATGGGCGATGAGAGGTGGGCGTGACCGTGTCAAAGCGCATTAAATTGCATGCGATAATATGTGTGTGTACAAAGTATATTATCTGTTGCATTGAGCTTGACAATAATGATGTTGATGAATGGGTAATGATATTGTCGCCGGAATGTGGGTTGGAATGTGGTCTGTTGACGCCCTCAATGGCTGAAATAATCAAGATACGCGAGCATAAAGAGCGCTTTATTATAATATCAACCAGGCATTTAAGATAGGAATCAGTTATTTTGCAATACGTTCTGTTGATACAGCGAATTGTGTGTGCATTGGTGTGAAATTTCAGCTTCTGTTTTATATAATATTATATTTTTTATACATAATCTTACAGGTTTTGGAAGATTTTGGCTACATTTACGATAGCTCCATAACTGTGCCACCAATTCCAGTGCCCGTCTGGCCGTACACGCTGGACTTTAAGATCTCGCACGAGTGCAAGAGCGGCACCTGCCCATCGCGCACCTTTCCGGGTGTGTGGGAGGTGCCATTGAATACCCATTATGTTGAGGGCTTCGAGGGCGGTCACTGCCCCTATATGGATCAGTGTGTGCTCCATAATTTGGACGAAAACGAGGTGTTCGAATGGCTGCAAGAGGACTTTTCGCGCTACTATGAACAGAATAAGGCACCCTACATGATGCCCTTCCATACAAACTGGTTCCAAACCAAGCCATTGGAAAATGGCTTGCACAAATTCTTAGACTGGGCGCTTGAATTGTAAGTAGAGCTTCAAATTTATAGTTAAGCAGATTAACTAGGTTTGTAAGTTGTTATTGGTGCTAACTTTCACTTCACATACTTGCTTGAAAATCAGACTCAATCTCATCTTTGGCTGTGCATGTTCGCGGAAGATTCCATATTATTTCTAAGCAGTTTAAAAGTTTCTTAATTCAATTCGTATATTATTGACTTCATTAGCTGGAAAAAAAAAACAACAACACGCATGTTGACCTTTTATTTCTAGGCATTTTCCTGAGAAAAGTTAGTGTTCAGCGATGAGCCTGGGCCGTGTTTTTCTTGGCCAAAATATGAGCTAAATTTAATTTTAAATGAAATCCAAAATCTTCTGCTATCCTGTGACAAGGAAAATTCCTGGAAAACAAAGAGCAGCAAGTTACTTTCGACGGTGTTTGGCTGTGCATTTCTGTGCCGTGCCATGGTAGACTTATCCCGTGCGTGTCTGAGAAAGTTAGTTTCGTGCTCGTGTTGGGCTGGGACGGTTTACTTCCATCTCTACTCGTGTGCAATTTTGTTATCTACGCACGAGGCTTTCAATTTTTCATAAATGTATATCTCGGCTCTGGCTTTTTGTTGTTGGTGTTTTCTTAATTGAAAGCCAACTTCGGCAGGCACATGCACATGCACACGCACACACAAACACATGGGCAGCTGGCGTTTCCTGCAGTGCGCTTCCGATTGCCGCTGGCAAGTTTTATATTCAATTAAAAGAAAGCAACAAAAAAAAAAAAACGAGAAAATCGAGAGATGTGAAACAAAACGAGTAGATGAAAAACGCAAAGGCAACAGCAGCAGCATCCCCACCAACAACAACAAAAACAACAACAACAACAACAACACCAACAACAACAAGAGTAACAGCAACAACAATATTGGCAATTGCTATAAAAATTGCTTGAACAAGCGGCATATGCTGCTACTCCATGGCGCCCAATGGAGGAGGGCACATGTTGCCGGCCACCGTGATGGGACCCGACACGGACAGCGGTCGCGTGGATCTGGAACAGGTTGATGCGACGTCCGCGCAGCAGCCAGCATACCAATAGCACTGGCAGTCACTCAACCATATGCACAACTCTCGACGGTATCCCGAATCTCAGCCAATGCCCAACAATGGCGACGCTGTGGTCAGCAGAAAAAAACAGAAAAGGAAAAAAGCGCAGCCAGAGACCAGGAGAGCAAAAAAAAATTGCACGTTTTAATGAGAAAAGTTTAATTTTGTTAAACTTTCATTTTGAAAAATATCTGCGCAGGCACAGCAACGGCGACAGCGACAGCGGCAGCAGCAGATCGAGCTCAGAGCTCTCAGGGCTCTGGGCACAGCGAGGAGCTGGCAAAGAAAACAATCAGCAGGACGGTGCAAAGCGAGCAAAGGCAAGGGAAAGTTGGGCAAAGCGGGGCAAAGCGCTGGGCCGTAGCTAACTAAAAACCATGTTAAAACGCACAAAAACAACATGAGAGCCAGCCAAGAGAGAGAGAGAGACACACTGTAACACAGCGTGGCTGGAAGGGATGAGGTTCAGGTTAAGGGAGATTGCGGCATCAAAGTGCCAACAGCGTGTACTATGGCGGGAGGAAGCACAAAACTTCCATAATGAAGTTATGTGCTGATAGCATCGCACTTTGTCAGCATTGCCCCACGCATATTCAGTCGGGTAACCTCGCATCGGGTCGCCTCAAAATGAAAATCAAAATGAAAATGAAAATGAAAATGGCGCATGAGCCACTCACTGAACCACTGGCCGGCCATCAAGCGTGGAACATCATAATTCTCATTTTATATCCGCATTATTTTTTATGTAATTTTTAATGAAATCAAAATACATGCTCCCATAATTTCAAACCTAATTGAGCTACGAAAGTACTTTCCACATACCACAGGGAATATTCGAAATATTTACTTCACATACGCACTTAAAGCGTCTGTCAGAGAATAGATATATTGGAGCAGGACAACGAAGAGGAAAGCAACATTTCGCGTTATACAACAATATACTTTGAACAACGCGAATCGACTCAGAGCCACGCTTTTCTAATGACCCATTTCACATAAAAGGATATGCAAGTCCATAATTTATATAAAGCATATGTGATCCGATTCTAAACAGAAACTTTAAATGAACGGATATGAAAATCAATACGGTATATGATCAGATGAGATATGTTACTTGATACTCTCAATAAAACGGATGAGATCCGGTTCGAACGAAGGTAATTGTTCAAATTGTGCCAATCTGAAAACCAAGCCGAACCATTAATTTTTCAGAAATGGTTTGATTCAAAATATAAAGAAAGCAAGCAAGTTTTGGCCCAGTATTAAGCATATGATCATTTTGGTTAGAGTTCAAATGAAGCCCGCATCTTATATAATTTATATATATTATAATTTAATTGAATTGTTACCCTAAAACATTGAAAAGTGTATGGCAGGCCAAGGCTTGAAGGAAAGCCTAGATCCCAGAATGTGGAAAGCAATCTTCGTGAACGGACCCAAAGAAGTTGATTTGAACCGTGATTCGAACCATCAACAATTTTTCTTGGGCAAGCCGATGATTAATCTTAGTTTCAGGGCAATGAGTAACCCAATTAACAAGAAAAGTGAAAAATGTACGCAAAGAAGACTTAATGGAATTTATATCTCGTTCCAGTTAAATCCCTTGCAAAGTTTATGTCCGCTGACAAGAAATCAAGAAAAAATACGCTCTATTTCTGAAGCATAGTTAAATATTCAGCAGTTGCATTAACATTCTGATAAGCTTTAATAGCTAGAAGAGTTTTAAGAAATATAAGAACGAGAACTCGCGTGTTTCTGAACTCATGCAGATAAATGTAGACAAACATAAGGTTAAAGCAACTTGACTAATCGGTTTTTCTAGGTGGCAAAGAAAACAAAGCAACATACTATTTGAAGTGAATTAAAGTTGCAACTCGAATCATTTGGCTGTGGCATGAAGGGAACGAGACGATGAACCGACATTGCGCATTCAGTTCTGGCATATGAGTCGAACTCTTTCACACTCGCGTTCGCTAACTCTCTCAATATCTCATCTGCATGTTGTTAAACTAAGACAGAAGTTGGTCGTATGCAGTTGGCTGCCATTATGATCGGACTCGGACCATATGCAGGTGTGGTCCAGGTGTGTGTGCGCGCCAATTGCGCTAAAAGAGATTGAATGCTAAATCGGGTCTGGGGCGAAACTAAGCGGGTTGAGCTGAAGCTAAACTGAATAGCAGCTGCTGCAAAACTATTTCTCGCACAATTGTGCGAAGTTTTTAATTAGTGTGAATGACTTTCAACATTGAGCTGGTGTCGACGCTCACAGCTGTAGATGTGGCAGAAAGCCGGAGCAGGAAGCCGGCAGCCAGTGGCAGGCGTTTTACTGTTTGCATGAGATGCTTGAAAATGCGTGCCAGAATGATGAAACGCCTCCTGGACTGCAAACAGCCGAGTGGGAGAATTGGACAAAAAGAGTGGGACAGCGACAAAGAGGTTTGGGTCCAGAGCAAAAGAATGCTGTAAAGTTTTCTTTTGCCTTGACTCGCTTGTTGATGTTGGTACATCCGTTTGTCAGACACCTGTGAGCGACCATTTTGTGCGAATGGAAAGCTGTGTATATGTACTATGGTCGATTCCAAGCTGTATCGGCCTTAAGTTGGGATTATACTAATTTCTAGAAATTGTTTGAGTAATGTTCTGTTATCACTCTCACAATTAGTTAATAACTAAAATGACGATTTAATCTTATAATAGTTATCGTTTATTTTATCAATATAGAAATGAGACTGTGATTAATGAATTGTTCGATTTGCATTTACTCTGATTTACAGACCCGACGTCTACATACTGACCGTCACCCAAATGCTGCAGTATATGACTGATCCCAAGGAGCTGCGCGATGTAAGTCAAATCGAGTCCTGGAAGTGTGACAAAAATATTGCCGTCGCGCCCAAGCCCTGCAACATTTGGCAAACGTGTGCGCTGCCATTCAAGATACCTGAGCAAAATCTGACAGATACTCGCTACATGGAGACGTGCCGCGAGTGCCCCAATGTTTATCCATGGCTGGGCGATGCCGCCGGTACGGGCATCTCCGGGCGTGACAATTACATTTTCTCGAGTCCCAACAACGAGGCGCCCGAGGGGGATGATGCTGCCAAGAGAAAGTAGAGCGTTTTGTGAACGCCTTTGTCTACATGTACCCTCCTAACCTTTTTCCACTCTATTCTTTATTTGCACTTTTCCATGTTTTCGTTCCTTTTTTTTTTTGTTTTTGTCCTTGTCATTTGTTCTATGCTTTATTTAATTTCTTGCACAAATGCACGTCATGATGATGCAATAATGAGCAATCCCTATATTTGCTTTTTTATTATTACATTTTTTTTTTTTTTTTTTTGTGTGCTTCCTTTCATTTCTTCTACTTTTGTAGCCGGTAAGCAAAATTGTATCAAATTGTTCTTAGCTCTAATATATATATTCTTTGTATTAATAAATACACACAAATTTTTTTAACATGCTGTCTTTTTATATGGTAAAACTACCTGATCGGGTGGAATATCAATAGATATATAAACTCGATACAAGAAAGTCGACTACTTCGAATATCGATATTGAAATTATAA
>NW_027212810.1:30000-43827 GCF_030788295.1 Drosophila virilis
TGAGAATATACAAAAAAATGTGTTCAGGGGTATACGAGTACAGTTGTATTAAATTTAAACTTAAATCTTAAACTTTAAACTTGTTGTCTGCTTTCAAATATCCCTTAAATTGGTCTATAGAATTCACTTAATTTAAAAACAGTGTATTATCTATATTCACACATATAATTATTTAATTATCTTTTATTTTAAAACATCATATTTGATGTGTATAAATATTTATACAGATATGTATTTTCTTAATTTATATTATACCAAGAGACAACCCGTACATCTGAATTGGTTAACAAAAATTCCTATTTATGTATCAATATATGAAAATGGAAGCAAATGCTAAAACACTCTTGATACTATACATACAACATGAAGTGATAACCACCATAGAAGCAATGAAAGGGATACGGAGAGTAGTTAATTTTTTAGTGAACTTTTCCCTACTATACACCAAAAAATATTTATAAAACATGCATGCATACATACATACATACATAAATAAATACATACATACATACATACATAAATACATAGATAAATACATACCTACATACCTATACAAATACTTACATAAACACATGCATATCTACATACATACACATACAAAAAGACTTAAAATCAAGGCATTAAAACCTGAGGTGAAATTTTGAAAATCGCAGAGTAGGGCACTTTACGTTTGATTCAGTTGATCGAATCCGCCCTGTTCTGGATCGCTTAGACTTAACGCTTAACTCGTCGACCGAGGACTACATAACGAGGCAGTACACAAAGAGAGTGTAAAACATGATTCAAACTTAGAAATATTCTATTATATATTTGTGTTTAGAAGTAAACAGTATGTAGGTATGATTTTTTGTACATATTTAAGACTATATGTATGTATATACTGGTATATAAGAAAAGCATAAATTGAACTCCGGCATATTCCGCATCGATACGTCTTAATAGCTGCCAACACTCATTAATGAGTTTTAATCGAATGATTAATTTCTTAAGAGCTCTTTTCTCTATTACGGCCTCAGCCACAACCATTTGAATAGCTGTCCACGGATTTGCAATCGGCCCCATGAGTAGTTACCTTATGTTGAATGCCCCACGCTCGCAGCTCGCAGCTCGCGGCTCGCACCACACCAAATGCCATGAGAGGGAGTACAAGCATCGAAGCTGCCGCCCACCTGAAAAACTCCCCGGGCCATGCTGATTATTTTCTACTTTGCGACGGCTTTACCTCCGGCTTGTGCCCGTGCCAGCAACAGCTTAGCGAAGCTGCCAATAGTGGGCTACAAGGCATGGCGGAGGCAGGGCAGGGTAGGGCATGGCTTGGCTTGATTTGGTTTGCTTTGGCGCATGTAAAGCAACAGAAAATCGATTAACATGGCTTTAATGGTCGCTCCCTGCCACTTGGCAATTGCAACAGCATGCTGACAATGAGAGCGCGACAAACTTCTCACGCCTGTGAAAGGCCCCGCGTGCGTGTCTTCACCCATTCAGACGCCTGTCCCAGCTGCCAACGGTGTAAATGAGTGAGCAACTGGGGGTTTCCGGTCGCCCACTTACACAATTACACAGCCTCAGCCCGAGTCAACCCACCCCCCTCCACCCGCCAGCCTCCGCGCCGACAACCCCATCAGCAACTTCCTTTTGACTTTGCGCGTGCCGCGTGAGCACGATTAAAGGTATTAATTGTGACAGATTTACGCATTCATTGTTTAGGACGTGACCCCACCTTCGCGCCTTTTGAAACATTCAAATTCCGATGCTGTTAATGATGAGCCCATGTTTTTCTCAGCTTAAGCAGCTTTAAATTGTTGCTGTAATCGATTTTATTTCATATGGAAATTGCGTTAAGTCGGCTTACTACAAATCGCTAAAACTTACATGCGACTACGCGGCTCGATAGAGGCATGGCCAGCTGGGGAGTTAGATAGATAGAGTGCAGGCTGCTGGTTCGCCACAACTACTTAGCCAGATTTTCATTCGAGCTTTGGGTTTAAAGTTGCCAAGCTAATAATAAACCTAGTAAAAGTGCTCTAGTCGGGTATGCCTAATTAGAAAATCCCCTGAACCCCGCGCCCGCTTTACATACATACACAGAAACACAAGCATACGTGCGGCTTACACTTGACTCCAGTCCGCGTCGGTGCTTAAAGTCCGATTTTTATGAAAATTTGGAGTGTCATTAATATGACAACCAAATGCGCGTATATATACTTAATGGCATGGCTCTTCCACTTAACATTTTCTAATTTCGAGCCAAATGAGAAATGTTTACAAAAACTGATACATCTAAAATTGGCTTATACTTTAAAATTGCCTCCATGCTAAATGTATCTTGCTTTTATAACTTTCGAGCTGTGCTTAAAAAAACAAGCTTCAAATTGATTTTTTAGTTGTTTTAATAATGAAAAGAGATAACGGCAAAAACAAATTATTATCCCGTTTTGAGTATAGAGAATACATGGCTTAAATTTCACTCGCTTCTAAGATCGAAGGATATGGCTAGATCGGCTTAGCTAATCGTCCTGATCAAGAATATATTTATTTTTTGTGGTCAAATTTTCTTTCATCCCCTTATTACATACATCTGCCTTTTCACACGCTTCAATCGTGTGGGGGTATAAAAAAACTAGCTGTGTCTTCAGGAATCAATACGTCCTCCTCACACATAGAAAGGGGGTTTGTCTGCGGAGGTTCGCAGACCACTCGACTCTTCTTGTATCCTTCATAACACAGTACAGTTGGGATTCAAAGCAGAATCCTTTGAAGCCTCTGAAAGGTGTCCCCTATCACATTCTATTGCTGTTGCGATTTAAAAAGCGGGCTGCACCCGCAGATTGAGCCCGGCGCCGGGGCTATCTATCCAAAAACATTTTGGTTTCTTACGTAAGGTCCCTGAGATGGTCTTGCTAAGAACTGTGATGCGCGCTTAATAACTTTTAAGTTATGAAATCTCTACACTTGCAAATTATTTGCTGTATATTACGCATACGCACTGTGGCCATAAATTTGCTGTTAGCTGGCATTTAAGTGAATTTCAATTTGGGTAAAAGCCACAGATAAATTTGTTATGACCAAATAATTTGGAAAATTATTTGATTGTTGCAGAACGCAAACATGATTGATACCGGCTAGCAGCATAAATATTTCAATACTTATAATGAGGCACTCATGAAGCGGCGAGTGCATACGAGTGGGTACTTATTTAGCTGACATAAGGGCCTGGCTCACGCTTTCCCATGTACATAATAATCACTGACATATCGATTAGCATAAAAAATTTGTAAATCAAATGTGCGTCCCCAATAACAAACTATTATTCCACATGACTTTGTGTCTTTCACATTTTCACCCATTTCCCGCCCGTGAAAATAAATGCACATAAGCGTTGCGGAAAAGGTGCTGAAACTTAATTCCCTTATATGTTTGTGGAATTGGAAAATATATGATATAGTGGTGCCACTGATTCTAGTCATAGTCAGGACTCAACCAACTGGCATTGTGTGTGGATAAAATAGCCCTGGGTCAGAGCTGTACTCGTTCACATTATTCATTACATAGGCACCACAATTGGCGTTGATCTGTGACACCCTCTAAAACATTTGTCATGCGCAGGACATTTTACGAAATCAAACTGAAATATCCACATAAATTGTGAATCCTATCAATACATACCCTTACAAAATAGAATGGAATGCAAAATTTAACAAAACGATATGGCACCGATTTCTAATTAAATACAAACTCTCAAAGTTAACTAAAATGTTATATAGATTCAGTTAGTTAATTTAATTAAAACTAAATGTCTTCAAATTGAAGCATATTATTTATTGATCAACTATACTTTAAATAAATTCTGTGACCTTCAAACTGCAGTACTTGAAGAGCATTGGACATTAGAAGCCTGAGTCTCGTCGACCAAAAACACTTTGCCAAACGCCAACGCGCTATATTTATGCAGAATTGATTTCGCAACAACAACAACAATAACAAGAACAAGAGCACCAACTGGCATGACAATGTATTACACAAGCATACGTGTGTATAGAGCATTTAGAACATATTTACACGTATGGAGGGGCCAGTGGCAGCCAGCTCGCTTGGTAATGACAGAAATTTGGAGAATAACCATTAGGGAGGCCCACAAAATGCCATTGCAATTGAATTACGCGCTGCAATAAAATTTATGTTGTACCCGTCGCACAGTGTAATTGAGAAATAAGCACAAAAATAAGCTGCAAGCAAAAGTTTAAACAACAGAACAACTTCTTACACAGTCCCATACAATTTTATATTTTATAAAAGCTTCACATGCTCTTGGAAGATTTTGTGTTAAGTTGTTTCATTGTGGATTTTTGTTTTGGAATGTTTTTAAATCTTTTATAAAGTTACTTCCGGATGTTACCCGGCCTTGCCCGTGGCAAGTTTTTTGCATCAAATTTTAGTATTCGTTTTCCGCCCTATAAAAAATCTAAATTTATCCCCAATACTTCAAAGAAGCACCTAATTTCTTACTAATCATTCGCGGTCAATAAAGTTTCATGACGATAGCTTATTAAATCAGAGACTTGCAAAGAAGTTGACAGATTTAGCTATGTCGACTCGGCTGTGCTCATACTAATCAAGAATATATTTACTTTATGTGCTTGGAGACATTTCCTTCTACGCATTACGTACTTCGTGAGGAAACCTAATGCCAACACTCCAACTATATGGGAATAGGTCGTTATAAGCTAATGACAACCGAATTAATACAAGTCCGACTTTAAATATCTTTGCATGATTTCACGAATAGGTTTGCAAATGTCCGAGTCGCCGTTGTTCATGTACTGTCCCGGCTCCATGGCCATCAAGTTGCGTGATTCTTGGCTTGTTTGCAGTTTGATGTAGATTGGCCTGGTCTTTGGCACCGGCTACGGAAGTTTAGCGCATTGCAAGTGAAGCATCGCATCGCTGTTGGCGTTGAATGTGCCACATGTATGTGCATATATGTGGGAGGGCGGCTATGTGTGTGCGTGTGTCGCATGGTTGTGTTTATGCGGTTCATTGTTGTTGAAAAGCGCAGTCCGTGCCGACACCCCGGGCAATGCAAATATATGCACATGTGGACATAAGTACATGCCAGCCAACGTCGGCCGTCGTTGACGAGGCCATTGGAGTTGATATAACCTACAGTATTGTGGACGGGGGCCAGAGGTTGTGTAGGTGTTGAATGCAATTGGCTTGAGTCTGTATGATGCTCTGAATAAACAGCAAGGCTGCGTCAAAAGGAAGCCAGTACGCAATGCAACGACCAAAAGTCTAGTCGGGCACAAACAACCAACATGCTCACACGCAAAATCACAGTCACACGTACACACACACACACACACACACACACACACAGATACACTAAAGAGCTGGAGACCATGGCAGGAAGCTTTGAGCCTTGAGGTCACTCCGATTGCGACGCGGGAAATTTCGTCAAATACAGGCAAGTGACAGCGTCCAGCCTTAAACCAACATCACGCTGCCACGCCCCCCTTTAAATATGCAGAAACACATCCGAATCTGTGTATGCATGAAAGTGCGTGTGTGTGCTTGTGTGCGTGTGCATGCATGTGCGCGCCTGGTTGCGTTTACCATGTCAGCTGGTTGAGCACAAACAAGCCCGCACCCAGGCAAAGAACAGGCCTTGAAACAGGTCATTTGTTCGTCATATCCCATGCAAAAGGGATCATCCATATGGTAAAAAGTCAAGGCACTTGAATTTCAATTAAATCTTAAGGACACACACACACGCAGGCACTCGAAGCTGAACAGAATTATTTTGTTTGACCTTCGACATAAAGTACATCTACCCGATATTTAGTTGATGGTATTGTTATTAATATTATTATTATTAAAATTATTATTTTTCACCGCGCAGAGGTACAGGGGATTCACAAAGAAAGTTTTCTGTCTTCTGATCCCCTACACAGAATCGTACTGGGTTTCAGTTTTTGAGGCAATAGACTATTGGGTTATATATGTTATACTTTTCTCCGGTGCAGAAATCGGGTGCTTACACTTACACCAAAAATTCGGCCTAGTATAGACGTGGTTCAATTCGCTGTTCCTTGGGGAGGCGAATTTTTGCCTCTTGCTCGGCTTAGAAGTCGGCCATATTAGCAAATATTCCTCAATGGGAACGTACTGGCAGCTAGCATATTCAGCTGCTGAAATCAGTAGCCGACCAGCTTTGGCGCAATTGTAAAAGGGTCTTGGTTCTTGGAGTGCCGCCTGGCTAGCAAAGAATAATTAAGAGATCCTTTCGCTCAAATTATCCGGAGCCTGAACTGACAGCGCACGCCTCTGCTCGAAGACTTATTCGTGCTTATTGAATATTTGAATATATGTTAGTTCCAATAGATCCGGCCTCCGTATTTCCCTTTTCCTTTATCTGTAAGCTGTTAGGTGGTACATACTATATATATATTTAACTATTAAAGCTGTAAATTATTTATACAATCACAATATAGCTATGGACGGATTATGTTTCGCTCTTCGTGTAACTTGTTACGGTGTCTTGCCTTTGTCGAATTCCTCAATGCGATTCTCCAACTTGTCGACCTCCAGCCACAGGAGTGACGCCTCATGCCAGGGGGGCGGTGGATCGGCATTAATTGTCTCCATTAACTTCTCTAAATGGGCCCGATCCATGTCTATGGCCATTTTTCGTCTTTGATACATAACGGCCCGCAGATTATCCATTTGGGAATCGGTCGATAATCGCTTGACACCAGTTTTAATAGTCTGACACGCCTTGTTGCGAGTTGTGCACTTGTCTGTCTCATTGGTTACGTCCAGATTCATATCTGGCCACTTCTGCTGCTGCTGATACGTTGTCTTGGGCCTAGCAAATTTTCGAGGTTGCGGTATGGTCTCCAAGCTACGAATTTTCAAATCTTCGGTTTGTGTGGCCACCGTAACGGTACCAGGATCTGGCCCATTCCATTGGTCAATGCTGTCAGTCTTCATAAGGTCTTTTATCTCAGCATTTGATTTCATGGGATCCATGGCGATCTGTCGTTTTCAAGGTGTGTTAATTGCACTTCACTTTAAATTCGCGTTCAAATTTGATTTTTACCAGATTTGTCTGTCAAATTTTCTATTTATTTTTTTTCTTCTTGCTCTGCAATCCGGACACAATTTTATTTGCTTTTTGATTCGGCACCTTTTAGCAAGCAATCAACATTAAAAGCATGGCTACCCAAATTTTACAAAATTTTAAATTAAATCAAATGCCTACTTTATTCAAGAATTCCTATTCGATATCTAGTTGGTTAAATATATATATTCCTTAGACAGGCTCATTTAGGAAATTGTTAGTCAAAGGCCGTAGAAGCTAATAAAATTTGTATTCCTAATATACTAATAGAAACCATAGAAATATACATATACTAGCGGATATTGCCCGGCCTTGCCCGTGGAACTTTTCGTGCCAAAAATTTTAGATATTACCTTTCCACTAAGTACCCACCCGTAGAAAATTCAAATCAATTTTATTAAAAAATATGTTTTAAGTGCATCGAAAAAAGAACCAAGTTTTGGAATCAACCGTTTCCCGCCCATGTTAGTCTTGCGATGAAAATCTTGAAGCTAAAGAGTAAACTTTCATTTATGAAACCTTTGACCCATATTTGCCACCCAAGAAGATTACCGAAATTGATTTTGAAGCCAATCGGACGGTAAGCTAAAAACCTACATGCAACCATTTTTTTGGCTGAAACACGTATTCTTAAGTTTGATGCAAATCGGACAAAACTTAAAACTTCGCTCAAAAAATCTTTAAATCCTATTTCTACTGAATTCGAATACAAAACGTCACCCACCAAATCTTTGACCCCCATTTAAACCAAGGCGGAATTCATTTCTTGAAAGGTGTGAAAAACCCACAAATGAATTTAAACAAAGGTCTTTGAAAATAAATTTGGTTCCGATCGGATAATAAACAAACAAGTTTCATGCCAACGTTTTTCCCGAACTTTTCACATATGCGGGTGGTATTTCCCGAAATCCTGTCTTAACGTGCGATACATCATATAAGGTAACTACTGATCACCAATCAGTCAGTCAGTCAGTCAATCAGTCAGTCGGGACGAACAGTTTCATATACATATAGAGATGTTGAATCAAATAACAAATCAATGCACAGCTATCGAAATCACCATCATTTATCTAAATTGGTTAATTCATCAACACATCAAACGGATGCGGCGCAGATGCAATCGCGAATGTCTTGAAACGGGTCCACCCTAATACAAGCTGAGAACAGCAAACAGAAACAAAGCAATAAAGATAAGCAGAAAAGAAACATAAAGCGAACGATAGAGCAGCAAGAAGAGCACAAAGGCAAACTGAGCGCAGCAATTGGAAGCGTCAGTCAGTGTCGTGTTCGGAAACAAGCACAAGCAACAGTTGAGAGCAAACAAAAAAATATGCCACACCCAGTGATCCTGATACATGGTGGAGCGGGGGACATAACCGACTCCCGCGTTGCCGGCAAGTTCAAGGGCATCAAGGACGCGCTACGTGCTGCCTGGAAGCATTTTGAGCCGACAACAGAAGCATCTGGCAGCGCACTGGATGCCGTTGAGACGGCCGTGCGTTCCATGGAGCTGGATGAGTCGTTTAATGCGGGCTATGGTTCCTGCCTTAACACCGCCGGCGGCGTGGAAATGGAGGCCAGTTTTATGGAGGGCCGCGATTTGCGTGCCGGCTGTGTAACACTGCTGTGTGATGTTATGCATCCGATCACAGTGGCACGCCGGTTGATGGAAAGGCGACGTCATGTTTTCCTTGGCGGCCAGGCGGCATTGGACTTGGCGCTAAGCTCTGGCATCGAGCGGCTGCCGGCTGGCTCCCTTGTTACGGAGAGCGCTCAGCAGGCATTGCGAGAGTTTAAGCAGCAGGAGGCGCAGGGCTTAGACACCACTTTTGCTCGCACCGAGCTAGATAAGGCACGCACCGATCCGAATGGAGATACTGTGGGCGCCGTTGCCATGGACACGAGCGGACTAATTGTGGTGGGCACCTCAACGGGCGGCATCACAGGCAAATGGCCGGGACGAATTGGCGATACTCCTCTGCTCGGCTGTGGTACCTATGCTGAAAATACTATTGGCGGCATCTCTACTACAGGCCATGGTGAGACCATAATGCGCTACAATCTAGCTCAACGTATATTGGGCGCCATCCAGCATCAGGGACTCTCCGCGCAAGCTGCCGCCAAGCAGGAATGCCAGAAGATGACAGATCGCATCGGCGGCACCGGCGGCGCCATTGTTATTGACCACAAGGGCGAGGTGGGCATCAGTTGGACATCACGCCGCATGGCCTGGGGTTACGTGCGAGACGGCATCATTCATTATGGCATCAATCACAACGAAGTCTTCCAGGAGCCTTTGGTGCCCTCACAAGAATAATCCAATCACTTAAAAGCTATTTTACACAGGTATCAAGCGTACCCTCAATGTTTTCTGTATTATTTGAATAAATTACTATTGTTAAAGCACAACATTATAAAGCCTAAAATATAAATGATAAGTGTGTATGTACATCATTATGAATATCACAAAAAAAAAAAAAAAAAAAAAAAAAAAATACCCTAACATGTCGCTATATTTATATATATATATATATATATATATATATATATATATATATATATATATATATATATATATATATATAGATTTCAGAAAATTGTTCATAACACCCAGAATGAATTGTGAATCCATTGAACGTGGCAACTTAAAGATTATGTCTAAAACCTGAGATAAAACAAAAATCGAGCATTAATTGCCCTATAAACGCCCTAACTGTTTAGGATTGCGAATTATAACTAAAAACTCTGTCGAATTGTCAATTGTACCAACAATAAGGAGTCCGTTGAGAGATTTTAACCCTTGACCTGTCCATTCATTTTAATTTGGACAATCAAGGCAATAGCCCACGACAATTACAAAAAAAAAAAACAATCGAACAAAGAGATATAGAGATTGCACTTGCCTTTGGGCTGTGATCTGACTAACCCTGGCCACCTCTGGGCGCCACTTCGCGCTGCGACTCGTGCGCCTCGGTGGTGCCATAGCAATACTTGGCTGCTTCGTTGCGGTACTTGTTCTCGTGCTCAACAGAGTGTGAATTGGTGCGGCACTTGACGAGGCACAGCTCAAAGTGATCCACCACGCTGGCATAGATGTATTTTGTGTGTCTTGCGCCTGCAGCACCTGCTCCAGCAGCGACCGTTTGTTAGGATGCAGGCAACAGGACACACAGTATTCATAGACGCCGCAGCAGTGCGATGTGGAGTTGCAGCTGTGGCAGCTATAGTAGCTAATTCCGGCCAGCTCCACGTTACAACAGCCATTGGCCAGCATCTGCTCACGTAAACATACGAACCACGCTCATCGGCCAGCAGTTGACTTCCCTGCAGCCGAATTGCGACAACGTAGATCCGGATCGCGGGTTCGATTGATATGTTCTTCCGGCAGCAGCAACTGTTGCTGCCAAAGCAGCGGACGTGTTCGTTGGGCTTTATACTCATCGTAATGTAGCGCGCTACAGGCACCCTTCTGCTGAGCGTAAAGCAGAGTAATAAAATCACTTAATAAAAGCGAATTCTCAGTTCACACCGCTTACCCGATCAAAGAGGCTTTCGAATATATAGAGAAGGGCCAGCAGTACTAGAATTATATTAATAATGCGTCTTCTTAGCAAGCGTGTGAGTGCGGCTGCCACATCGTATGCGTATGCGGGCATGGGCATCGGCATCATTGCCAGCGGTTTTTCCAGGCAGTTGGCTGCGTCAAATCTGAAAACGATGCTTTCGTTGTTGCTGATGCTCCCGTGCTACAGCGTCCAAATTATTAACACGCTGCATGCGCATTGGTTGTTAAACGCGTTTCGAGTTTATGCCAAATTATTTGGGAAATATTTGCAATTTGTTTTGGGCGAACAGCTGTGCTGAGCGTTGCCAGATTCTTAACTATCTGGCAACGCTAGATATAGTATGGCCATGTGCGATTATCGCTCAAAGCCTATCGATTGTTTTCGGAATACTACCGAAGATAATTTGGTTTTGCCAACATTTAAAAACTTCAATTATTGACTAATTTAATTCCTTCTAATTGTATATTTAGAAATCCACACTCATGTGTTATGGTCTTCTAATATATTATAGTTAACATCATTTTCATCCCAAAACTTGTATATTGGTTTGTTATGGATTTCTGGACATGCTTTCTCTTTAATTTTCTCCATCTGACAATGTTTCCGCAAACTCCAGTTCAGCTTTATAGGCTCTAATTTTCGCACGCAAAGCCATATCGGGTTCCAGATGATGCGGCTGTATATAAGATTTGCTTGCGCAACCTACTACTGGACAGCGTATACCCATGTTGTCTTTTATAATAGCCTGCACTGAATCATGTTCATAATGATGACCGCAATTAATGTTGCGCACTGCATTCAACATGAGTGCCTTGGACCACGGGTCATGCATTGAGACCACCATGACACCGGGCTGCATGACTTCGGCCACATCCTCATCTTCTGTGTTTGTGGCACCCGAGTCAGCATTAACGGCTTCCAGTTCCGTTTAAACTGTTTGTACTCTGACGTTATTTTAACATTGATGCGCTTTTATCTTCCTTTTCAAATGATTGTAAGCACTGCTTGTTTAAGTCTTCCACTATATCGGTTTCAGCCAATCCTTGTTGTAATACAGCATCGATGCGTTTCTGCTTGGCCTTCATGGCAATTAGACGTTCGCCTAGCTCCAAGCGCTCCTTCAATGTTTCACTGATCATTTTTTGTATTTGGCTGTGGAAACTGTCATCGCAACCTTTAAAGAATCGCAACATTTTAAAACACACCGACCGCCGGCATTGATGATGGCGACTTACAGTTTTCCAACGACTTTATAACTCGGTGTTTTCAATAATGGTCCTTTTAACATCTTCAACATTACTTATAAACTCCATGGTATTCTTTTATACATTCTATAAACAAGACGCCGATTAATAGCAATAGCTATCGGAACTAAGCAATCGTTTTACGAATTGAACTAGTTTTTCACAAAAAGCGCGCTTGATTTAAAAAAAAAAAATACAAATAGCTTTCAACATGCAAGGATCTACAATGGAAATAGATTACCAGATACAATTCAATAATAAATAAAAATGAAATTAAACTAAAATCTTCTCAATAAGCTGAAGGCCTTTGCTTGCTAAAGTTTAAGTTAAGTTTTGTGCATTTTATAATAATATAAAAAAAATAATAACAATGAAATTATAACATGTAGTCTTTGCTATATTCGTCCTTAGAGAATGTTAGATAATTTAAAAAAAAAAGTTTCGATAGTGCTGAATAATCACAAAAAATGTTAATGCTTTAATGCTAATACTAATCTCTAATCGTAACTTCTTGCGAACCGATGCAAAAGAACTAGTTCAATTTAAAGCGCCACGGAATCATGTGATTCCACTGGTACAACCAATACAACTCTAGACAACTGCTAAGAACATTAAGAAGCCGTGGTGAAAGTGCCAAAGGCCTCTAAGCGCCAGCATAGAAGCAACGTAGCGGAGAACAGAGAACTACAGTTGCCAAGCAAAGCACGCACACTTACTCATTGGGGCATCAGTCAGTGAAACTGTCAAACAGTTTGACCCGCAGCCAGGAGCAACAGCTGTTGCTTGCCGCCCTTAGCACACACATACACAAAATACCTACAAAATGCCACACACACAGTCCCAAAGGTGGCTGTACACCTGCCTGTTGGTCAGCATCTTGCCCACGTTGTGTCTGGGCCTTCTGGATGGTCTATATTGCGGCAAAGAGAACTGCTACGATGTGCTGGGCGTCACACGTGAATCGTCCAAGTCAGAGATTGGCAAAGCCTATCGCCTATTGGCACGCAAGCATCATCCCGATCTGCATCGCGGCGAGGAGGCCAAAGCGCTGGCCGAGGAGCAGTTCAAACTGTTGGCACCGCCTACGAGATACTGCGCGATGAGGAATCCCGCACCGACTACGACTACATGTTGGACAATCCGGACGCATACTATGCGCATTATTATCGCTACTATCGTCGACGTGTTGCGCCCAAAGTGGATGTGCGGTGGTGATTGTAGTTACGTTGACCATCATATCGGTGATTCAGTACTATTCAGGCTGGCAGCGCTATGACGCCGCCATAAATACTTTGCGACGGTGCCCAAGTATCGCAACAAGGCGCTGGATATTGCGCGCGATGAGATCCAGGAGCGTGTGCATACACGAAAGGGTAAGAATCGCAAGAGTTTATCGAAAACCGAACAGAAAGAGGAACTGGAGCGCATCATACGAAAGGTGATCGAGGAGAAGATGGACGTGCAGGGCGGCTATGCGAAGCCCACGCTTTGGGATGTGCTTTGGGTGCAGTTGCTCATCTGCCCGTATACGCTTTTCAATTTTATTGTGTGGCATGCGCTGTGGTTCTGGCGCTATACGGTGCTCAAGCAGCCGTACGGACGGGAACAGCAGCTTTATCTGATACGTCGTCACATGGGCATGGGCCAGCATCAGTTCAATGCACTTGAGGATAAACAGATCGAGGAGTATCTGCAGCTGGAGCTGGTGGCAGCGCGACAATTTTGTTGCGTGGAAGGCCGATCAGGATGAGGACATGAAGAAAAAGCTGGCCGAGAATCCGCGTTACAAGGCCTACAGGCGCTATATGAAGAACCATGGTCCCGGCCGAATTACCTTTGAGGATTAGGACGACGCCTGTTGATGTTCAAGTTTTATTGTTCCATCTTGTCGCCATCG
>NW_027212811.1:0-20000 GCF_030788295.1 Drosophila virilis
TTTTGAGTCTAGAGTTCCCAAATTTGACAGTTTCTATTTGTAATTTGCGAATATTTGATTTAATCAGACTAACGAGTCTGGATAAAGCAAACACTCTTTCGTTTTGCTCAGTCTGGCTATCTGGCTTATTAATGACAAACTTGAATTAATGGAAATAAAAATACATAGATGCAATAAGTATAATTGAAGCATTAAATGTCGTTGGACTTTTCCTCCTCAGGCTCTGATTCAGAGGACCAAATCGATTCGATGGGCTCTGGCGAATCCGGTGATTTCTCCGATGGTGTCGCCTCCGACGGCTCCACAGTTGTGTTCTCTTTGCTGCTCGATAGCAGAACATCACTAAACATGATATCCAATAATATATAGCCTATTTGCTGGGCGGGCAAGTCAATAAGGCCACAATAAGGGCGAAGCACACAATGCACACCAGCTCCTGTAGGCTTATCTGCGGAGCCAACATAAGGGTTGCATATAGTTGGATGCATTATGCAGCAGAGATTTACGTACCAAATCGGAGATTTGAAATTGATGGGGCTCCTTTACGCTTGCCGTGCTCCACAGGACGACCACATAGCTGGCCAGCTGTAGCGGAATTTGCATTCTCGACAGAAGTAGCACAGGACGGGCAATGTTTGGATAACGCTGCAACAGACCTTTGTCCAGTGGCGCCATCAGAATGGCCCAGCATAGGCCGAGGCCAAGTATTAGTGGACTCCAGGCCAGGTATGCAGCTGCCTCCGTCGCATTGTATACGAATTTGGTGCGCATTCCCGCCGCGGCTGACCAAAAGCACCAGGCAATGCCCAGCATTGCCAGAGCCCAACCCGCACGCCGAAAGCGTGGCACAACGCCAAAAGATCCGGACTCGCTGCGGAATAGGAGGCCGGCGCCAATGCCCAAAAGGTAAGTGGTTGCGCGTGATTGGCGAGTTGTAAATAAGATTACGGTGCGGTAAAATTTGCTGACACTGTTAATAAAAACACAAAAACAAAAAACAACAAGAAAATGAGTCCGAGTACTCTCGCCGGCTAGTTGATACCCTGCATCCAGGCTCGAGTTGCCGTTACGTGTGTTGCCGTAGTCCGACTTTGATGAAAGTTTAAGGCATTAACTATATGGTTAATATACTTTTGTATTGCAAATGCATTAGTGATTTCATTAGAATGAAAGCAATGATTGTTAATATTATTAAATAAATAAATTATATATTACAATAATTTATCATTGAAATGGTAATAAAATAATCATATTGAAATTCGCATTTAATTATAGTTCAAAAAAGCAAATAAATTGAAAAATGTATATTAATATCATTGAAAAAGTATTAACAATGAATAACTGATTCCATTAACATTTCCATTGAATAAGGAAATAATGATAAAAATTCAACAGAAATAGTAGTGAAGCATTCTTTTCATTGAAAACCCAATATCATTAGCAATTATAATTAGTTAAAAAATAAATAGCAACAAAATTAGACAAATGAATTACTGAAATGACAAAATCATTAAGCATGCGACGTTTGTATGAGGGATTGGACAATATTAAGATAGAAAGTTAATGGGATGGGCAATGACAATGAAATCCTGCTGTGTAAATATTACAGTTCAAGGGTCTAGTAAGAAGTCTTCCCAATAAGTGACAGACAGCGTATTCTACATATCTAAGTAGCTGGCATCATTACGAGTTCTCTCAAAATCGATTTCTGTCTATATTATGGGACATAGGATAAGATTGTCGATCAAATAACTATGAGCCTGTTATGCGTTATGCCAAAATATAATAAATTCGTCTAGCTCTCATAGACGGGACAGACTGGACATGGACATGGTTAAGCCGACTCAGCTGCTCGACTCGATGCAGTCGAATGTGCCTCCTCTCACCTGTTTACATACGTGGGCAGAAAAATATCATGCCTTTTTTTTAGAAATTGACAATGGGTGCAGCTTTCGCCAACAAAGTTTGAGCATGAGTTTTGCGTAAATCTAATGGAACACCCACCCGATGCCGTGGAAGAGCGACGGTGCCAGGTAATCTCGCTGAGTGCGTGAATATCGCGCCGCAACGGAGATGGCATGAAAGGCGCCACAGAGAAAAAAGCCAGCCTCTGGATCGGTGAAGTACAGCCAGACGACGAGTGCACCCAGAAAGTACAATTGCAAATCCAATGAGAGTTGGACCGTGATGGGCGAGCACTGAAATCAAATTGGCTTGTACACTTTTGGAATAGTATTAGCGCTAAGGAAATCAACTTCAATACCATATCCTCGAGGTCGCCAGTGTTTTGGACACTGAGCGCATTACGCCACATATTCTCCTCGCAGAGACGGGCATTCTCGCCGACAAGCAGATGCCAGAGCGGACCGCTGCCCAGATGGGGCAGTATCCAGGTTTGGAAGCCGACCACCGCCAGTATGCTGGGCACATAGCGACACGCCTTCGAGCTGACATTCCGCAGGAAGCTCAAACGGCACGTTTGCTCCATGTCATTGGACAGCTGATGGCCAAGAAGCCACCGATCAGGAGCAACATGTCGTTGTAGAGCAGTGGTATGCGGTACGCCAGGCTCCAGTTGCGATTCACAGTGCCAACGAATGCGTCGCGATTCGTCAAGGGCAAATGGCCGGCCATGATGTACTTGAGATTGACATAGATCATGAGCGTGCCCAATATCTTGAGCAGATGTATCAGCGGGAACTCAACATCTGGATGTGTCAGCGACACTAGCGACTCCAGAGTGCGCTGTGGCGCGAAGGCGCCCAACAGCCGCACATGTAGCGGCGGCGTGAGCTCCTCCTCTGTTTTGGCTGCCGTCTCGTCCAGCTCCGGCTCCTCAGCGGCCGGCGGCTCACACACATTCTCGACTCTGTCCGCCGCTGCTGCCGCCAGCTGTGCGTCCGCCTCGTTGCCGCCGTGCAGGCGCATCAGCTTGTGACTGATCCAGTCCCAGTGCTCCCAGGCGAGCGCCAACAGACACATCAGGCCCAGCATGGCAATGCCTAATCTATGCAACGGATTACATAGTGCTCCACAAATAGTTTGATTGCCAACTCACATGCCCGTTGCCAAATAACTGCCTTGGCCAAAAGCTTTGTGAAACTCTTTCGCTGCCTTGTGGTGCAGTGCTCGTCCCTCACCTCGATGTGGAACTCAATGCCCGTGTCATTGTACGGGCGCAGACTGGTCTCAATAATGCTGTGCACCACATGGGCGAGCAGGCGTGCGGCAGGCAAATGCCCCAGTTGGCGATGTTGTAGCGTGGTGCAAAGTGCTTGGGCTGAAAAATAAAACCAAATAGAAAACCAATAGAACTTCAATCATAAGAGATGAGATCCCATTCTAGCTGGGCTGCTGGCTAGCTACATGTTTCAGGTGGGCGTGCCATAGGTCGCGTCCATGCAGCAGATGCAGCGGCTCCTTGAGGCTGCCTAGAGTCGATCGCATCTCGATTTGGGCCAAACAGTATTTGCCATGCACGCGCATCGAACTCTTGGACGCGGTCGTCTTCACCGTCGTGGACACCTTGGTGCATTGGTCATAGTCCCCGAACTGGTTTATGTTGCCGCGCAACAGACCGGCACCAATTTTGGCCGTGGCATCGAGCACTGCAATGCAAATGGGCATATCATAGCTATATCAGAGTTAAGCCCTGCTAGGGATCGGTCATGTGCTCCTACTCTGCAACGTCCACATCTTGCGCACGCAGCTGGCGATGCAGCAGCTCCAGCTGCTGGTGGCAATCGCCGTTCTTCGCTTGGGACACGCTGCCAATAAACGCGGGCAGCGAATGTATCAGCAGCTCGACATATTCCTCGCTCTTGGGCTGCGGCTGCGGCCGCGATGGGCCGCTGCCATCACCGTCAACCGGGCTGTTGCCGTGTCGTTCGCGCCGCCGCTTGGCGCTGGGCTGCGCTGGCGGCTCCGGGAAGATGCTGTTGAAGGGCCAGCGCTTCAAATACGTTAGCCAATCAATGTCGCTTTTCACCGGTTTGCGTGACTTTTCCTTTTTGCCCACTGGAGCGGCTTCCTCTGTGGGCTCCGTCAGCCAGTGCAGCCAGTTGAGCACATTGGGATACTGTGCCTCAGCTGTCTCGGTCTCATTGGCAGCATCTTCGCCCCAAACAAATCTGTTCCAAATGCGACTCATTACGACGGTTCGGTCTTGTCTTCGTCATCGGTTCGTTATCACTATAATTTTCAATCGAAGATCTATCCTCAGCTTGCCGTCTTCTATTGCCAGCCTTGGACTCATCATCATTATCATTATCATTATCGTTATCAGTATCGTTCTCGTTCTCATCGTCGTCATTATCATTGTCATCAGCCATGTCTTCAGCCCGATTCGTTATCATCGCCAGTGTCGCCGTTCGTCGTCGTCGTCCATGCGCTGAATTTTATGGAACTTAAACTTGGCTCGTTTGGGCGCTGCCTTGCGACCCGTGCCCAGAGCTTCGGTCGCCTGAGCACAGGCGGCCGCATCGTCTGAGCCCTTGCACAGGTCACGGCTGGCCTCTTGGGTGCCCAATGGCAGCAAACTGATGAATAATATTGCTAACCAAAAGACGCGATTTGCTGTTGCTGTCTGGCTGGAGACCATTTTTATATTGCAATTTCGTGTAATCCTGCAGAGATTTATTCGTCAAAGTCTCTCTTTATCGTTTTTATGTACTCGTTTTTGTCACCGTTCTTTTTTTTTTTTTTTTTTAATATTTTCGCGCCTTCCAAATAGTTTACTCAACCTTTTCACACAGACTAATTGTGCACATAGAAAATATACCAGATGAAAATAATTTGTATGCATATGTGAGGACCATGCTCTCTGCTCCGAGTACAAGTGCTGCACTTGCTCTGGGCCTCGATGCTATTAATAAATTGCAGAACAAACAAAAATCGCATTCGTATGCTGCAAATACTCGAATAATTTTTTACTCACATCTAAATAGACCCTATCAGCAATCTTATAAAAAATACAAAATTGCACATTTTCACGAAATTTTGCAAGCGTCGCGTAAAAAATACCCTGGCAAGCAGATATCAGTTTGTCTTATTTTACTGAGAATAATTCAATAAATATGGACCAACTTAACAAAGTAATCAAAGGCGTCAATTGATAATAATAATGTCGAATTATATTGATAATGACATCAATAATGACAATAAATAAGAATAATAATAATAACGATAATAATGATTTTGATAATGATAATGATAATAATAATATAATAACAATAATAGTATACTTTAAAAAGTATACTTTGATGATATACTGGAATTTTTTTTATACAAAATGGTACTTTTTTCCTATGGTCCTCAATAAGATATTTTACGTAAATATGTTATGATATGCATTTTTATTTTACTATAGTTCCACATTCTAGAACGCTCTTACTTGGCTATTATATTGGTTGTACTCATTTTAACCGAGTTTGGTACATTTTCTATAGTCTTTGGTACAACATAGTTCTATCACGAGGCAGCTGTGGCTATATGGGGAGATATATACGTATGTTTTTTTTGCTCACATCCGCGTTCCTATTTATATAGTTTAGATTAGGTATAGCTTAACAAACGGGGTATTTAGATACTCAGGTACAGAATATTGTTTTGAAATACAATTGTTTTACGACAGAGTATAGGGTATCTGCAAGTCGACTAGTCGTGTGCTTACTTAATATTATTATATATAGTATGTACATGCACGCACATATTTGTTTTATCATGTTTGCATATTATTCTTAGCTGTGAAAAAGTGGGTTCATTATTTTAACTCAATTACTTGTATGGTCAGCTGGGGTCAGCTTTATAGCCAATTGTACGGTCTGTTAGCTTTGATTCTGTCACGTTGAAGCAATGCCGGAATAGTTTGTTTCTAGTCTTCAGTTTTGGCCACAAACACTTGTCTGACAAATGCGCCAGTCATATTATTGTTGGCATCTGTCGTGTAGGCGATTAGGATTGTTTTGTACATAATAAATTTGAAAGAGCATTGGCCGCTGTTAAATAATATTCAGAGCTTTTTGATTCAGACAATATAGGAAAAGAAGAATGAGTACTTTATTTGGGATATGCCCAGACTTAAGTTAGCCCCAATGCTTTTAAGATTTGTACAGAAATTGAACTGAATTAAGGAACATGATGAATATGTGCTTGAACCTATGAAATATATAACATTAGTATTAGATATATTTTCTATTACCTATTATGCCTAACTAAAAAGAGCAGCAAAATCGTATGAAAAATATAAAAATTAGATATCCTCGTCTTCGATTATTTGAATAGTTCGACCCGGCTGTCCCACAACGTTTAAGAATATTGATTTGAGGAAAGGTGAACAGATCGTGAATGGAAAAAAGATATTTTGTTTTTGTGCAACGTCTCCAGGGCCACCGACATATACGTTCTTTTCGATAGCCAGAAACAGGCCATATGATTGGTCATGGATCTGAAATATATATACATATATATGTACCATATACACTGAATAGTTATGCATTATTTAACTTACTTAATGATCGCATGAGGGAAGAAATGTTCAATTATTGAACAGAACTGAAAGTAATCCTTGTTCTCGTCGGTGTTCCGATATTTGGACAAATCAGAAAGTCGCGCCTCATCCTTATCCATAGACTCCATTCGAAACTCATCAATTTTAATACGTGTCTTGATAACAATATACTCGTCCAGCTGCTTCATTTGCAGATCCTCCCGGTCACCAATGACGCACAGGTTCGTACGGTTCAGCAGGGTTGTCCGGTTGGCCACGTCGCAGTACTTGGGATCCGAGCTGGTATAGAGCACCGCCTGGCCGTTGAAGCACTGCGATTGAATCAAACTATATATGTTGCGCTGGCTGCTCACATCCAGATAGGCAAAGGGATCATCCATTAGAATGAGCCCAGCATAACCAATCAGTGATATGGCAAGGCTCAGGCGCTTCACCACGCCTCGACTGCATTGGGGCAGCAAATGGAATCGACTGTTATATAGATCGAATATCTGTAATAAGTTTTTCGCTTCCTCCAAGGCATGCGCCTTCTTCAGACCACGTATGATCAGTACGATTTGCAAATACTCGATAACAGTCAGTGCCTCCTTGATCGTATCGTCCTGTGCGCAATATCCAATTAGCTTATGGTTATCGTGCTCACTGTACTGATACGAGTACTTCCCAAAGCTGCTTATGCTGCCCGCGCTGGGGGGATAGGCGCCCAGAATCGTCTTGATCAGCACCGTTTTACCGGAACCGTTCACACCCACCACGGACATGATTTGGTAACTAAATTAAAGCAATAGCAAATTAAAAATATAAGTGTAATATATATCATGGCTACAAATGGCAAAGCCAACCTTAACAGGCCTTCGCTTGTCCGTTTGCAGCCTTGTTATACTTATTAATATTTTTTATATTTATCATTCACGTACCGTTCTACCAAGAAGTTGATATGATTGAGCACTACATGCGTTCGAAAAAACACTGCCAAATTCTCGACATGCAGCGCCTTGGTCTTAACCAAGGGACGCTCCAGTGTACGCACACGTATCTTCTCCTTGATCCACGTGTTGTCGGGCTCATTCTCGTTGGTAAAGTGAAGAATGCTTTGGTCAAAGCAACTGTCGGGGCTGTAATAACGATGAGAAAATAAAAAAAGTTGGGCAAATTTCATAGCAGCTTAACTTGGTGGCCTACTTACTCGATGTCCTTCTTTAGGGTATCATTACTTCTGGGCGGCTTTAATTTTGCCACGCTCAGACCAAATCGTATGTAGATAAATCCCCATATCAATATCATAGTTAGATAAGCAGTCCATGTAAACTCCCAGTATGGATCATCTCGGCGCTCTTGCTCTAAGCAAAGAAATTTCGATATTAAAGAGTGCAGACGAAAGTACTTGACACATGTCGTTGAAAATATTAGATGTCTTAAGAGGATTGCATTAGTTCTGAGCACTTACCACAACAATTTGGCACCATCTGACACTGCTCCAGATGTACACTGGTCTTGTAGGTCTGCTCATCGGCGCACACATCAATTATTTCGGATATATTATTGAGTCGCATCAGATTGTTGACCATCGCATAAATTGGAAATATGTTGAGTTCCCCGACATGGCCATGAAATTGTATTGTCTGCCATTCGTAACTTGACAAATACAATACGATACCGATCGAGTAAAATATTATGATTACAATATACCCAACGCGCAGATTTGCCAGCCAGTACGAGAGCAGAATATTGATGGACGTAACGCAAGCGCCCGCAATGAGTATGACATAGAGAAATGCGACTGTGGTTAAAATTCAATGAATTGTTGCAGAGTCGACTCGTCTCAAATCGAATCGAGCAAAGTTAATCACTCACAATTATCATAAATATCCATGGGCAGTGAATTGTGAAAGTATAAAATGACCGCATTCAATGGAATCAGGCTGGCGATTATCCCAAGGACACCATATATAAAGTTCGCCACGCTGAGTGTACCAAAACGCATGCCACCGATAACCTCAATGCGATGGTAGGCCGTACCGTGACCCAGACCAAAGTCCAGCAGCGGCATTGACCAAACATAACAGAAACAGAAGCTCAACGTTAGCCAAATGACCCAGTCCAGGCAGTTCAGCTCATTGGTCATATAGACCGTGTGCATGGTGGAGAAGGGCAACAGCTCGAGCTTCACATTAATGCCAGCTTTGGGATTGACAAAGGCCCTATACATCAATTAGATCAATTAGAAAATACGAGACACTATTACAATGAGATCAGAATGGAGCACTCACACGGCCAATGAGTTCATGACCAGACTCAAGCTAATTGGCGCCGAGTGCATTAGATTGTTGTTGTACAGCGCTTCGACTGTCTGATCGCTGAATATGGCGGCAACAACGAAATTGGAGATCGGTCATGATTAGATTCTTTGCCGTATACCATCTGATGTATTCGACCATCTCCAAATTTGGATTGATTTCGATAATTCGCTGACCGAGCGTGGCAATGCTCCAGATAATGTTTACTTGCGGCACGCACCGGCTCCAATAGGGCTCGTTGGGCCATTAACGTGACCGTGTGCTGAAAATGGTTCATTGTCATTGATACTGTGGGCAGCTGGTAGCGTCCCTCCTCCAGGTGCGGCATGATGAAGCACCACGTGCAGACAACGCTGGGCAATAGCAATTGGAGCATCAGCACGGTGCAGCAGCGCATGTCGACAATAAATCGTTTGCGCAGCACCACACGGATGTGGGTCAGCAACTGAGCAATATCGGTCAGAAATTTACTCTTCTTTGACGAAAGTCTCGTCACCTCGACTTGACGTATGCGATTGGCCAGCATGGGCAATGGGTTTTGCATAAACTCAGTGTTCTTCACATGCTTGTGCATCATGGCCTTCAGCAGTATCTGCTCGAGGGAGGTCGTCTTTAGCTTAAAGCTATCCAAATGCAAATCATTCATTTTGATTGACAGCAAATCCACCAGCTTATACAATAGCTGCAAGTCCGCGTGCTCAATGGCAAAGACGGCTGTGTCGCCCATCTTCGATTCCAGATCCATGCTTGGTATGTGATAGGCGAAAAAATTGAATAACAGTCGAAAATTGCAGCCGCGCGCCAAGTAACAAACCTGTTCATACACAATCAAGTGAAAAACTGTTCAAAAAATAGCTACAAATATGCAAATAGAGATTTTATTAATGCACTCAAGCAAAGTTTTCTTGAAAAGTTCAAAACTAAAAAACATTTCTCTATTTCTACTCTGTGCTGAAATTGAAGACATCTATTTACATTTACGAATTTTCGAATACGTTTTTAGGTGTGCCTCGCAAACTGTTACTCAAAACAATGACTGTAAAACTTTGAAAATGGCTTGGGCAGCAAAACTGAGTTCCGGAAAAAGTCACGCCCGTGCACATGCATGTGCAAAGCATCGGCATTTTCAAGTAAATGTTTTCAAAGCGTTTGTGAAAACTTTTCAATGTAAAGCATTTGGAATAGACTGAGTATTAAATTTGGAATGAAGATTATCTTATCACGATATACGACATTAAACTTCAATTGCCGTTTAAATTTCTTCATAACTTATGAACTTCACGTGCATATTCAGTTTTTTTTCGGAACATTTCATGGGATTCTTAGAAGCGGAGATTTATTGTCTGAACCTCCTACAAAATTTGAATTATTTGATAGTATATTTGTTATATGCATATTTATCGCTAGGAAAAACTGACAAAAGAAGCATATTCAATTAAAAAGAGTTGAAAAAATTCCTGCACATAGAAAAACTTTACTTGATAAACTAGAACTGTCCCCCATTAAATCTTATATTTATGAGAGAATGTTTCGGAACTCGATAAATTCGAAATTCGGATGACTTACCAAGCGATAGAACATTCTGGTTCCTGCGTAGCAAACGCATCTCCTTGCCGCAGACAACAGTTTTGCCATTGACCAAAATGCCAATGCGATCGCCCAGATTGCTGGCCACATTCGGATAGTTGGTTGTGATCAGTATGGTGCGATTGGATTTCTCGCGAAACACAAAGTTATAGAAATGGGCGTCGCTTTTCGGCGTCCACGCCCTCCATGGGCCTGTCGAGCAGCACGATTTTTGTGCGTCCGGCGAATGCGCATAGCACCTGAAGGAGTCGTTTGTGTCCATTTGTTAGCATTGCGACGGGCAAGTGGGCCAGATCGCCGGCATGCAACGAGTGCAAATATGATTTAACATCATGTTTCGTCTGGCTGGCCGATAGGCCGCGCAGTCGACAGGAAGTAGGCTATGTGCTCGGCGAATGTGAACTCATTGAAGAGATTGACGGTTTGCAGGGATATGCCTACGTGTTCGAAGGCACGCGCTGGTCGCTTGAACACATCAAAGCCGTCAAGTAGAATGCTGCCATGGCTGGGCTCCGTATGACCACAGGCCATATTCAGTATGGTTGTTTTGGCCGGCAGCATTGTGGCCCAGCAGGACCAAAAGCTCATTTTGATATACTTTCAGTGAAAACTTTCGCACCACAAAGGTTTTGTTGAACTTTTTCCAAACGTTATTAAATTCGATAACAATCGGACCCTTCTCCCCATCACTTCCTCCTCGCTGTCTGTATCCCCGCTGCTCTCCAGCGGCTCGTTCACGTTGGACGCCTGCTGCAGGTAGAATTTCTGGGAAATCCGCTTTGGATCGCTCTCGAGCATGCCCTTGTTCTCCATTTCGTAGTTACTTAGCCAGACCAACAGTTGTCTGTCCAGTACATTCTGCTGATTGACCGGGCGCACAGTTTCATCTGATTCGCTTGTTGGAACTCATTGATTCGGTGCTAATATCTGTATCAAATTTGCGTCTCGGCTGATTCATTATTCTCGTTGGCACCAATTTGCTTGCCTGCTCCTTGAGCAGCTGCACTGTTTCTTGTAAACGTTCACGTTTATCTGTATAATCAGAAATGCGACGCGACAGGCTCTCCTTGAGCTCCTCCTGATGTTCCCTAATTTTCCTTTTCCGCCGTTGTCGTCGTCTGACCCACCGTCGTGCCTTAATGGCCAGATTTTGGCATGGCACACATTTGATCAGTTTACCAGACCACGGGCATACGTTGCAGTCGAGAACCATTGCCAGTACCATATAGAATACGGTCTGGATATAAAAAATTCCAATGAGCATTAACAGCGTCAGATCCTTTGACATCAGCGTGGACATCAGATATTGCTTGGCGCTCAATTTGCTAATATTATAATACTCAAAGCTCAACAATCGCTTCAGCCCGCGACACATTGTCACATTGCACAACAGATACGAGACCACAAGTAGATATTGTTCGACAACGAGGATTCCAGCGACTGGCCCGTCAGCAAAGGCAGCGTCGCCACGATCCAGCAGGTGGGTATTATTATCACCACCATTTTTGTGGTGCGTATCATTACGGCCAGAAGCACCGAAATGCCACGACAGAGAGCACATACGAAAAGAAGAAGAACAGCAATGATATGCCATGGACACTTTTTGAAGACTGATGAATTTAAGCTCCACTCCACCTACAATTTGATTATATCTCAATGATAATATCCATAATATCCATAAGGTACAATATATCATACCTTTAGCACTACGGTGAATATCAAGCAGGAGATGAGCTGCAGGCAAAACCCATTGAAATACCAGGCCGCAAACTGCCAAAGGCTTCCGACACTGTTTCTATTCAGCGAATAATGAAATGAGAGTTCACGCTCCTCAACTATTTCCTATAACAATTTTATATTATGTGTGCGTTAAGACTCTTTGTATTATATATAAATAGAAAAAAGTGGTATTTTTATAGCAGATTTGGCAATAACAAAAGTCCCAATTTGTAGCCGAATTCATAATTACTAATATCGCATATCAATGGTACTTAATTCTTTTCTACTTGATAACAGAAATGATAGCTAGGTAAATTTGTACCTTTTTGTACCAAAACTGATTTCAAAGCCGAAAAGTAAATGAAATACTAACAGAGCTGATGAAGCGAACGTTGCGTTCCTAGCTGTTGACGATATATAAATATATGGACAGTATTTGATTTTAAGCACAAAAAAATCCAGAATTTAGAGCCGGCCTAAGCTAAAAAATTGCATAAAAATAAGAAACAGGCCGCTGAAATCTCTACAATAATTATAATAATAATAAATGGTACTTTTTGAGAAAATTGATACGTCTGCGTACAAATGAAATTTTTCCAGTGGAAAAAGTGTTTATGGCATGGATATAATTGTCATAATTAACGCTCAACGCGCGAATGTAAATATGTATGAATATATGTATGTATGTATGTACACATGTACGTACCTTTGTTAGAATGGTGACGGGAAACATGAATCCTAGCAGCAATACCAATACACACGTATCGATGCCCTCGCTTATCAACTCATTAACAGTGTTATTAAGGCCAAAGGTACGTAGCAGCACTTGTGGTATCTTTGCGTTGGCCGGACGCCTGCTGCAGATACTCAATGCCAATGTAGTACTGAAGCGATATGAACCCCTCACGCACATAGTTGGACACGGGCGTTGTATTGCTGGGAATGTAAACTAGCAGGATGGATGTCGAGCATTTGGTTCACTTTCCAATTATTGCCAATCCATGTGTCTTCATAGAGCCTCAATTCGGATGGCATCAGTATCGAATAATGCAACTGCATGGGCAGACCATGCTGCGACTCATCGACATTGTGAAAGCATACGCTGGCAATAAAATGCTCCATGGTCGCTCGTATGCGCAGCTCGTTGCAGTCGTTAAAGCTCGAGATCTGCATCGGTGTCAGAGACATAACACTGAGGGCACCATCAACCAGTTTGCGTATGCCAGCTGTTGTGTTTGGGGCATAGCCTACCATTATTTTTGGTATGAACACATTGCCCTTGAAACTGTATAAGCGAGTAGTATAATCTATAATTTTCACCCCTCTATATATCTAGTGTCGTTGACTTACGTTTTTTCCTCGCGGATCATAAATTCGCGGCGCTTGTTTATTTTCTCTATGAGTGCTTGCCACCAAAATTCATATTCAACGGCCGTATCTGAGCTTGTTTGAAATTTTCGGTATCTCTGGTATATATCGCAGCAGAATTATAACTAGAGAAAATAACACGGGCATTATCATCATTGCAAGGAAGGTAAGCTTATGCTTCCTTTGCTTTTTAAAGTGTTTTGATACCATTAGACAGAAAATTCGACATTTCGGAATTTTGCACGGCATGTTCTAAAGTCTGCCCTTACGTAATGTGTCCTTTTATTTTTAATTCACTTATGTTTTTTTATATAATTTTTATAGTTTATCTTTTATTGACGAGAAAGCTAACTCACAGTTTGCTATGATGTGTTCAAGCTCAAATTTCGTACTCAAAACAATATTTTTCGCCTGTTTTGGCAGCCTAAAAACTAGCAATTTAGAGAAGGACATTACATTTATTTGGTTCAAACAAAAAGAGCCTTAACATTTTTCAGGCCCGAGGCGACCATTTGGCTATTTCGCACAGTTCGCTTTTGTATCGGTGCATGACGCTGGGTTCACTTTTATGTCGCCTGCCCAAAGTTGAGTGCTAGTGAGGTCAGCATATTGCTATTTAATGTAATCAAGGTCGGTGTCCTTCATCACCAACTGGGCCAGCGTTCAGTTGCATAAATACACCTGCAAAATATGTTCTCTTGTAACTGTTGTGGTTCATAATTTGATTTCGCTTTTAATTAAAGTGAAAATTTTGCGTCAAAGTGAGTTCTGTGTGTGTGTGTGTGTATGTATGTGTGTGTTTTGAATGAATCGTTTCGACCTGATTAAAAAAAAAAAAAAATAATTAATATATTATGATTTTAAATAACCCAAAAAATTGTGCATAACTTAGTTGCTTTTACCATATTCAGTTTCATGACCACAAAAAAAAAGGACATATTTGTGCTTGGGAATACCCTTATGCGCTTTCTCAAGACATGTGTCATGTCAGGGCCATAAAAATAAAAAACAAATAAATAAAAAACCCATAGCGGCATCAGCTTCAAGATGGCAAGCGCATCTTTGGGCCCCACTACATGCTCTTACGAGTACTCGGTTAAGTTATACCAATGTGTATGCGTGTGCTTGTGCTTGAGTGTGTGTGTGTGTGTCTGTGTCTGTGTGAGTAGGCATTTGTGCTATGAACACAAGAGCTGAGGGCTACGTGTCCTTGAATATTAGGCTATACATTTTTGTTTCGTATTTTAGAATGCTCAGATTGATACATTTTGTACATTTCAGATGAAGGGGACAATTTCGCACCACTATCAAGCAGCACCCGAAAATTGTTCGTGCTAAATTCTTCAAGTCCGTGCACGGACATAAATATGTACTTGTTACTTATTTACATACATACTGGACCTACTTATGTGTGTAGGCATGGGTGTGTGTCCATGTGTGTGTGTGTGTTGTGTGGGCCTCTTCTCTGTTGGCTCAACATCTTTAATTATATTTTGTGCGCGGACTTGGGTGTGTAAGTTGAGTATTTCAGAAACAGATGTCTGCTTGTGTGACAAAACACCTAAAATATCTCAGCATGGGGCATGGTATGCCAGCAGTTGCCAGCAACAACCAGGCTGGGCACCAGTGCGCGCAAGTCAGGCACTCAGTCACACCGCCAACCCTCATACTCATGCATGATAACAACAATCTTCACGCACCGCCAAGCCCCATACACACACACACACGCACACGAACACACACACGCACAACACACTCACATACAACCTATTCAGAATCTTCAAACGCAAATTCCCCAATGCCCCTGCCAATTGGCCTATGCCCATGCTCATTCCGGTTGCACAACAAGCAAATGTCCAATGCTCACTCCGCACAGCGGTAAAGTCCAGATAAACAGAGAGAGAGAGGAGAGAGAGAGAGAGAGAGAGAGAGAAAGAGCGAGAGCGAGAGGGAGAGGGAAAGAGAGAATGAGAAAGAGAGAGAAAGAGCGCGTCAAAGTCCAACTGTTCCATCCAACGTGTGCTTAAAAATTTCCCAACTTGTAGCAAACGAGAATAATAAAAACAATACATATGAAATATCCTCACGCATGCACGAGTCGGCAAATAGAGCGAGATAGAGCGTATGTGTGTAAAAGAGAGAGAAAGAGAGATAGAGAGTAAGAGCAAACGAATGCGATATATACAACAGCTATAAGCAGGAGTGCGCGCGCTCTTTATAGAGCTCGACTTAATCTGCGCAACTGCTCACGCGCACATTGTCGAGGCCGAGGACGTTTCGGCAAAACGTTGTGCATCCATCCAATCCATCCAAGCCACTGATGGATGCTGGCTGCATCTCCAGCTGCTGGCCTAGTTATTCAGCGAGGAATAAGGTGTGTGTGTTTACTTAGTGCTCGCGCTCTTTACGAACCACTGCGAAGACGTCATATAGAGAGAGAGAGAGAGAGAGAGTCAAAGATGATTTGTGTATGTGTGTGTGTGTGTGTGTGTGTGTGTGTGTGTGTATTTGTATGTGTGAGCGCTGTTTGTGTGGTCTGATTGTGTCACTATGTCAATAGTTGTCGTTGGTCTTCTGGCAGGTACTCCACAGCCACTTGCTGAGAGTAGTGAGCGCCGCTTTAGCCGTCGTGCTCTTTGCAGCTGATGTGTCTTGCTGCCAGACTGCTCTGCTATTCCGTGTAACCCCTGGCCAGCATATAACAACAGCAGCAACAGTAAAAGCAGCAGCAGCAGCGGCGTAAGGCGCCTCGTTATTATGTTTACAATGTTGTGTAAAGTTGTAAATGAAGCACAAAGACAACACATACATATGTCTATATGTATGTCTATATGTGTATATACGTACATATCTGTATATATATGTATATATATGTATATGTACAAATATATGTATATATATATTGGTCTAAACTCTGTGTACACATACAGGTGTGGCGTGTGCATGTTTTAGTGTGGGAATAACAAAAGGCAATGAACGGGCAATAGTGACGCCAAGTGAGCGGCAGGGGCTGAAGTTCACAGTTCACAGTTTGTGGTGTGCGTGTGTGTGTGTGTGTTTAGGTGTAGGCATAGGTGTGCGTGTGTGGTTGTGTGCGCTTTTTGATTTCTCATTTGATTGTACACCCATTTCAGTTCCCGTCCATTTACAATGGGCATTAATTATGTATGCCTCAAAGGTTCAACTGGAAAATTGGACGACTTCTAAACAGCAAACATTCAGACAAAAAGTGTAGCATAGTTTTCTGCGCTCACTACTGCTGCTGTTTCTGCTGCTCTTTCCGCTGCTCCTGCTGCTGCTGCTGCCACTGGGCGAGTAAAGCGTTAAGGGTGTGTTGCGCGGGTATAGTATAGTAGTTAGGTGCGATACAGTTTGGAGGCATTGGGGAGGCTATGGGCCATGATTAGATTTGCAAATCGCACACTATTGAATTTGACAGCCTTCAATTGATGTAAATTTTCAATTTGTGATTACTCGTTTTTACCAGCCGGAATTCCGGAATTAACTTAAACGAAATTATGCATATGTGATTGCATTTGCAAATGTCTGTATGTATACAAATATATATCTGAAATATGCATATATGTATACGCTTTTGAGTGAAGCACGCGAAAAATTATGCCACCCGATAGTATTTATTTTTATTGCCGAGGTCAGGAGCTCTTTTGTACTTTTTGTTCATGGCATTACAAACAAAACGAGAGCATCCCCAATGGCTAGTCTAATGTCTCAAAGCATCACACAATAAAAGAAACAATTAGCTAGAAATCGGCCAAAGCTGAATTTGTATGCTAAAAGATGGTTGGTAAGGCAAAAAAGTTCAATGAAATAAAATATGGCTTTGAAATAAATATAGTTTGTTCTTTATGCCAAGTCTGATTAAAATATTGAAAGACAAATTCTGTTGAAAATTCTTAGAACAGCTTGAGGCTTGTTAGATTTAATTTACAATTAATTCCAAGAACTCACACCACAACCTGAATTCCCGCGAAAAGCCACTCACCATAACTTACATGTATATAAGCATGTGAGGTTAGACTAGAGATAAAATTTAATTAAGTTTCTGCATATTATTATTACGTTTAACTAAGCTTTGTGGTCACGAAGTGCTCTAGAGCATGAGTTTGGTTAAGCAGAATGACCTTATGGCGTGAAAGGGCTTATGGCAGAATTTTCTCGGAACTTGCACTTAGACAAGTGTCATTCAGTTGAACTGCGTTTGCTGCTCAGTGTTAAGTGATGCTTAACACTAAATTGAAGAAGTTGGTGCAACCGGCACTCGGAACAATAAGATATATAAGCAACACAAACTGCGGCAGCCAACACCTAACCAATTAAAAGTTTTAAAAAACTTTTCGAATTAACTCGAAAAACAACTTAATTTTTGTATTATTTGGTTTTTGTTTTTGTTTTTTGTTTTTTTTTGTTTTTTTTTTTTTGGAATTTTTTGTTGTGTGTTTGTGTGTGTGCCTGAATATATTTGAGACCCGCAGAGTGCTTCGAAATTGCGTTCCCAATGCTTGGGCTAGTCGCTATGTCTGTAGTTGTATTTTATTTTAGATGACTGAGAAACTTTGCTGTCGGCAATGTGTGCGGTCTCTGTGTGTGAGACTGTGTGTGTGTGTGCAAGTGTGTGTGTGTGTCTGTGCTCTTGCGTATCTACAAAATATCCCATTTTTCCTAGATAGGTCCATACGTCCATCGTGTAAAACAGGGGCGTTGATGCTCCCGCCCTATACATTTTGGCCTACATCGCATAACGTAACGCACCGAGAGACTGAGATAGAGCGCCACACAGAGAGGGTGACGCCGCCAAAACGATAGTCAGCAAGGCGCTTAATAAGAGACCCCCTACTGGTAGCTGAATCAAACGTGAGAGCAAAGAGCGTAACTGAGGCTGTGATGCTGCTGTTGCCTGTCTGCCTGCCTGCCTCTACCCGTGCGAGGCCGTCCCAATTGAAACCGGCTCCAGCATGCTCCAATGCTCCATTGCCCCATTGCTTTTGAGCGTGAACTCGTCGACATCTGCGCATCTGCGGCTGCGTCGTTGTTGACGCGACGATGTTGCTGGGACTCGGAATTTGGGCCGTGTGCCGTGGCCATGTCGCGTGCTCATGTCCTGCAGACTGCAGACGTATGCGAGCGCTTTAGAACGTTGTTTGCAATCGCGGAAAGTGGCAACGGGAAATCAGCAACGGTGACGACAGCAACAGCACCGCCAACAGTCAACCATAACATAACAGTGGCAGAGTACAACAACTGTCAATGGCCGCATCCAGAGTCACAGCCGGAGTCTGAGTCAGCAAACAAAAAAAACTAAATAGAAAAAAATTACACACACACACACATACACAGTCACACACTGATACACACTGACACACACATAAGGCACTCACGTACAGCGCAAGAAAAGAAAAGGCAGCAGGCAAAAGGACACAAATTCAATTAAATGCAAACACACAAATGCAGTTGGTTCCTGGATAATATAAACTCATATAAATATTAATAAAGGCAAAAACACAAAAAGAATCACACAGCCACAATAACAACAAAAATGACAAGCAGACAAAGATAAAATATTGCGATTACACATAATTGCGATTCGGTGAGCAGGCGCATTCAATCAAGCAACCAACCAACCCACTAACCAAGCAATCGGGAAGAAAAAGGTGCACCTTTAATAAAAAATAACAAAAAAAAAAAAAATTAAATTATAATAAAAAAAGCATAAAAAGAGAAAATATTTTGTAAAGATTTTTTTGCCATTTTTTTTTAATGTTTGCCCTCAAAACGACAAACAAAAAGTGTTCATGTAGTTAAGTGTGCTGTAAAACCAAATTTGAAATCTGAAATGCCAAAAATAACAACAGCGCTATTAAAAAATTAAATCTAATAAAATAATTATTAAACATACTAAATTCTTGCTCTGCATGCAATAAATCGCATTGAAAATAATTTTAAATATATTTAAAATAGAACAGCAAGCAGCAATTCGGGCGGCATAAGTTTCGACAAGCGCATGGGTAAGGTCATAACTCCCATCAAATATATCTAATTACACTACTAACTATGGCAATAAGCATTAGCCCTTGCTTTAAGGCACACACAAATGCTAACACACACCCACTCACATACGCACACAAGCACACAGAAACTCGCATGCCTTTACAACACACGAATATGCGTGTACATACAAACATGATATGCTTTCGGTTGTCCGGGTCAACAAACAAATGGCAAAAAGCGTTGCGTGCTTACAGGCGCCACCCGCTAGAGATACAAATGCATTCGCGTACATATAAATATAGACCTATATGTACATTAGCATTTGCGGCAATATGTTTAACTTGCATTAAAATTTCTATTTATTTTACTTCGAACTGAATACTCTGGCGAAAAATACCAATATATGCAATACGTTTCTTTTTAGAGCCCAGTTAGCACATATCCCTTGCATTCCCACTGCATATTGAAACGCTTAGCACTATTACAAAATAGTCTGGTAACTTTTCTTAATTGCC
>NW_027212811.1:25000-38165 GCF_030788295.1 Drosophila virilis
TTCGAAATGGACAAATGCGTTAATTCCAATTGAATTAATAGATTTATGTTCATTTAAAATAAAGCCATGACCAAAATGTGAATCCGAATGAATATCGCTTCAGTTGTGTGCGTTAAGTGTTGGGATTTATTATAAAGCGCGACTTAATACTTAAACAACTTTACTTTGAAAGTAAATTTTGCCTACAGCTGCTTTTAGTCGACTCTGCACAATCTTATTTTATTTTTGTTTTGATATATTTTTTTTTATATAAATTGCTTTATGGCAGACTGCAGTAAAATATTATGTGCGGCTTGCTTTAAAAACCTAGCATATTGAAATGCGAACAAAGTTTGAAAAGGCGAGTTCCCTGTCTATAAGTTATTTTAATTTGCAAATAGTTGACGTAGTACTGCAGCGATGGCTTATTGCAATAGAATGAATAGCTGCTAAAAGCTTAGAGGAATTACAAACATTTTTAATAACATCAGCGTCACGATGGGAGTATTTAATTTGCCCCTCCGGCTATCTATGCCCCTATTTACAGCTAACTGTTGACTGTTATGTTAATTAAATCTACAGGTAAATAGAAAGGCATTAAGAGAAAAGGTATATTCTTGGAAGCAGTTTTTAATTACCTACATTACATTAAAACACATTAAAAGAAAGAGAAAAAGAAATGCGTAAGAAAGTTCCTTTTGTAAAGAATATAAGTTATAAGAATAATAAGATAGACAGGGCGGGTCAGTAAGAGGTTGAATGAAACAGGAGTGAAATTAAATAGTTTGAAAAGAGATAGAAAAATAAAGTTGCAAAATCATTGCTAAGGTTGCATGAAAGTATAGAAAATGCTTTACCAGTGAAAACATTTTATTCGCAGAAGTAAACAGTCAAATCAAAGGATAGTTTCCCTGGCAGCTAATTGATATTAGCGGCGGTCGGTTACGAGCTGATAAAAGCTGCTCGCACAACAATGAAATTAACTGAGAACATCGAAAATGGACAAATTAATTGACTTATAGCACAATCCAATTATAACGAGCGGCATCCGCACAGTTGACGTTATTCAGGGACATATTCGCATCATGATTTGTTTATGTATCCACTTTGTGCACCCTTGACTGGCTAGCCGTCTATCCATCCGTTCGCATGAGGGTCGCCGCAATTAATTATTTAAGCAGTTCGGGCTTGTCATTGCATTTGCAATGATTTAACTATGACCCCTTTATGGCTGCCCTTGGTTAATTAGGCGGCAAACAGTGGAAGAAATCAAACAATACTCGGCACAATACAAACTTTCTCATTATTAATTGAGTTGCTGTTTCAAAAAACGATAACATTTTGGTCATATAGAAATTCTTCTCAAATTAAAGCATAAGTGTAGGTGTTAGTTAAGAATAATTTGCTGTCAATAATTATTAATTGTATAATTATCAGAAATATTGCATAAATATGTATATTTTTGCCTTGAGGTTAAGTTCGTGACCCGATTTTCCACATCTGCGAACCATAATTGTTTTAAGCCTGGGCTTGTCATATATTTCCCAAATATTAATGAAACAATTCAATTTTTGATTTCTTTGCCCATTCTACTGAAATATTTCAAGTCGTACATATTTTCATATAGAAGTTTTCGGGCTACATTAGATCTAGATAATATAGATGGATCCAGCTAATTATGATTTATACTAGGTCGCCTTCAAAGGCATTTAGTTTGAACCAAACTTTTCAATATGATTCCAATTCCTGGCTATCAACCTTACTCTTTATATGAAATAGCAATGGTCCTCGACTAAGACAATACTTTATCACCTTTGGTATTCGTTTTAAGCCCACTGTACGGAAGCTACAGTGTCTGCAAATCGAGATTTGTTGACGAGCATCTGCAGTTGCTTCGGCCGGGGCCGATCGCTTAGTCGTGGATCAGTGATCGGCCAGCGCGTTTTGCCGGAACATACATAAATAATGGTCATATTTATACACTTTTAATACTGTTTATATCAAAATATGATTATTAGTTCATTTAACATGTTGCTAACTGCTAAATATTCCAATTGTAAGTGCCAAGGATAATTGTCTAGATCTTTCAAATGTGAAAACGTATATTTACATATATATATTATTATATATAAAGATAAATATACATATATTTATTTTCGCCAAATATCTTAAATTTGCATTGAACCGATTGAATATCTAGCTTTCTAGTTAAGAGCATTATAATGCTCACCCTCATTAAACTTTTTTACCACATATGCCCAGTATCTGTTTTATGTATGCAAGGATGTTTTATTTGATGTCCTGCTCAATTAAAGTGGCATATACAAATTTGTACAGTCCTAAGCATTTTCCGACTTAGATAAATAAATAATCTTGTATATGTATTCTATATGTCTTTGCAGATCGGCTTCGTATGATAGACAATTGCAATCGGTATACGGCCCCTGAAACGGCGGGCGTTTTGTGACAAGTTTCTGGTGAAGCGAACAGCAATTATTTTTTTATTGTGATTGTGAAACGAGAGTTGAAAAACAGTGATTTTTTGTTTATTTTTTTGAAACTCGTACAAGTAATAAGTGATTATTAAAAAAGTGCTAGACCTAAGTGTGTGAAAAGGGGCGGCAAAAATAGTCGTAAGGAAGCTGGTCAGCAAGGGCATTGTGCAGCGCGAAATGATGCCGCAATATCGACTTGACCTGCACACTGACGTCAGCCGAGCAACACCCAGTCACGCTGCCCGCCACTGCATACAACACAACCTCTGCCTCAGCCACAGCCAAGGCCACAGCCACAACCTTAGCCACAGCAGCTGCAAACAGTCACTGCAACAGTCCCAGCCTTAGCTTCTGCCACCAACTGCTGTGGAAGATCAAGCTAAACCACAAGCAACATATTAGAAAGAATAAAGCCAAACAATTAGAAGCCAATTTCCTCAGAGCTTGAAAGCAATTGCGACAATCGTATGTGAGTGAGAGATTGCGGCTGTATCAACTAAAAAGCCTATCAGCCAGCAGCCGTTTGAAAGCAAGTCACCTTTGGTCGGGAGAGCACCAAGGCCAACGAGAAGACGTCAGTGCAACCGCCGTCATGTGGATAACACTCGCTTCTTTGGTCGTCATCATAGCCCAGCTTTGTGCCTTGGTCCACTCCGCTGGTGGTAAGTAACATTATGTTATATAAGTAATTTCCCCATATACACGATTAGGGCTCCACATATTGAAATGCTTTCAACGAGGCTTATTTCAACTCATGAATTCATGGTTAAATGGTTTTTTTCTTTAAGATACAGAATTATGCCTATTGAACAAATGTTGGCCGTGCGCTGCATTTGCATAAATGTGTTTGACATTTACAGCAGTCGTTTGCAAATTAGATATTCAAATTATTCACAAATTAAAATCGTCAATTTTGTTCTCATTTTTCATCATTTATTTTGTATTGTTTTTATTTGATTCACTTCAATTGGCACACAAATTGGCTTGTAGATATTTGTAATTATAAATATTATGCATTATCAATTTTTGCATTTTTTTTCTATTCATCAAATTTGCATTTAATTTTGTTTTTGTGTGGCAAAATAAAACCGTGCAGCATTTTTACATGTAAATTTGCTTATTAACTCTGGCATCAAAGCGCAGTTTTCTCTTTTTTTTTGGCGTGTGACCACAGCCTAATGGGGTTTTTTGTTTTATTTAATATTCGCAAATGTTTGCAAACGATTGCATGTAGCTAGTCGATACGTCAGACTCGTTATGTTATATAAGCCTGCGCAAGTAGTTGGGACACGTTTTGTTTTAAGGACATGAAAGTTTTCGGCGAAAAATATTGTCTTCTGATAAAGTCCAATTTTATATCTGATTCATACTTTATGATTGAGCTCCGTAGAGCTCCAGACCGTTATCTTAAACATCTTGAAGAGCACAGGCTACTCTGACCTTCGGCTATGCTCCTGATGTATCAATATATCCTTTAGTTTAGTTTAGTTCTCTTGTTTGGCTAGTCCTTACCTCACTTAAGAAACGCATCTGTCGAGGACTGCACTTCCTGTCAATCTTGCTTTAAATTGTTGCACTCAGCGTTGAATATCTGAAACTAAAACTCTGTAAAATCGGGCGAGTGGATTACATTGCCTAGAAGATGTGCTATGGTTTTTAAATATGTCTTTTGGTTGTTCGATAAAGTTCGAGCATCATTGAATACTTGTGTCGGATTTTTGCAATAGTCACACTATTTCAAAAAGTGTTCCTAAATTATAGGCATTACGAGTCCTATTGCAATATGTAGCTGTCTTAGATTAAGTTTTTATGTACCATTACGAGTTTTGACTATTAATGACTATGTGCCAAGCAAAAATTCTAATGGAACTTTGTTAAGTCCACATGCTCAAATGTTTTCAGATATATATAGCTCTTTCTTAAGAACTTATGATATAGAAACAAGAACTAATTATTGTTCAGCGATTATATATAATTTCCTATCGTTAGAGAATATATATCATATTATTGCAGTATATTTGATCTGACAACCCAGAATCGGCTTTATGCAACAATCCGTACCATAAGTTCAAATATCTCCATATAGAAATGCATATGAATATGTGTGCATGTATTAGGACCGGAAACTCATGTTCCGGCTAGTCCCAGATAGCCAAAAGATATTTTATGATTAATGAAAAACCATACTCAAAACTTAATGACTGCAATAAAAGCAAGTTCTCGATGCAATTCAATGCAAATGCATTTTCATCTTTATCCAAAGATTAGTTAGTTCAATACTATAATTAAGGTAAATTATGACAAATCGTTAATTACGAGTTTAATTTTTTATTTTGGTAACTTATTCCATTTACTGAATATTTTTTTTTACCATTTGCTATCATTTTATTAATTCAATAAAGTCACTTTTAATACGCTCTTTTGGTCGATAGGACTTTTTTACTTAATCCATAGCAATATTCAAGCCATTAATAAGCTGATATTGTTGGTAAATAAAAATATTTTTTTTTTGAAAAATGGAGATGAAGTAGCAACTAGCGTTAACAGGCTGTACTTATGTTTCGCCTGACCCTTAACGCTAATGGGTGAGCTCTTACCTTCCATGCTAATACAAATGCTCCACTACTCCATCCTGCTGTCAACTGACATTCGATTTCTTTCCCTTTTCATCATTTGAATATATTTTAAGCAATGCTTGTTGAGACGGAAACGTCCGTGAGAACTACTCAACCTTGACGCCATAAATGTGCAATCGTCTGCATTGAATAAACCTATTTATATTTTTATCCTGCACGTCTTACAGTACTTTTTGAAGGACTTCTTGAAAGGACTTACAGCATGCATAAGTAAGCAACATTTTTTCAAGAAACATGTAGATCAATCGTCTTAATGTGAAACTGTTTGCCTGACTGATTGGCTGACTGAATGACAGAGTGTATGAACTTGACTTTGCAGGCCATTGATCAATACGATTTTTTTAGTTTTACAGCTGCACGAGGCTTTTGGGAGATTTTCACCTGCAAGTAAAAAAAAAAAAAATGTAAAACGGTTGTATGAACAATTTTTCATTTTCGAAGGTCTATATGGAAATTTATTATAGGCGTGAATCACATACATTACAAACTCCATCGCTCTTCTGTGTTTTAGTGACATTGATCTTTGCAAAAGATCCTTGTGAAAATCAATTTGATTTCACCCCACCTATATGGTAAATTCAGCTCAAAGACTATACAACGAAAGTTTTATTTTCGTCTTCAAGCTTTGTCTCACAGGAGTAAATACTTTGAAAATGTATATTCCAAGTCTTGGAACTTATTTCGATAAGAATAAAAATTCATTTTAAATATAACTTAGGATAGCACGCATCCATTTAAAATCTTTCTTTGCCAGAAAAAACTCTCAAGAAGCTGCCATGTAATAAAGACAGAAAGGCCAGCATTTTGTTGTTATCGATTGTCAATAGCTACAAACAATCGAAAAATTAAACACCAAATGCAGTAAGTGGCAAGCACCAGCACATTGCAATTTGTTAGGTGTAGACAATGACAAATGAATAGAAAAGGTTATATTTCGTATAAACTGCTCAGCCTTGTGTTTACACGGCCTGAGCACAACTCAGGCGAAAACTCAGCGAGAAACTCAGACTGTGTAATATATAGCCTAAGGAATTCTTTGGGTTTTTGTTTTACACAGTTTACATTCTTTGGTTGGTTGGTTTTTAACGAGAAATAGAAATAGGATGCCGCAAAAAGTTTAAATTTGGCTTTATTGAAGTTTAAGTAACTTTTTTTGTGCTCCCCAAAGAGCTCAACCCTTGGGATTTTTCATTTTTTTTTAACAACACATGTCACGCTTTCATCAAGTCGCCGGCGTGATTTACTTTTGATTGATGCTCATTTTGTGGGATTTGGCCCAACTATGTGACTGGGCGGTTGGTTGTATACCACTTGGCGTGCAACAATGCAAAGCCCCAATATAAAACACATTGTGCAAATATAACTCAAGTTTTTATTTTATTTTTTATATATCATTTTTTTTGCGTTGCCAGCTAATTTCAGCATTGACAGCAGTCAATACTGATGTGAACTCCCAGCGGCGATGGGCTTTAAGCTCGCATCGATGAGCAAATAATAGTGTATCCCTCTGTGCTTTATTTTTTTGCGGACCCTAACAGGCAGCTTTCCCTATTTACCACATCAATTAACTGGAAAAAAAAGAATAGAAGTACAACTAATTGAGCTCCGGTCGGTAGAGCGCTTAGCAGATATACGACTAAGACATATCCCGAAACCAAGGCCAAGCTTCCCTTTGTAAATGCACACAGAAAAACTCACATTTATGTATTTGATTACTGTGTCTCTTCATCCCTTTGCTCTACACTATGTATAGCAACTGTATTCTCCATTAACGTCGGTGCTTATAGTCCGATCTTTTATCTCAGATCTGTTTAAATAAGGCATGCAAAAGTGTGTATATATTTCAAGTTAAGGCTCTGCCTCCCATTTGGGGAGAAATTATGGAGGTATGCAAAAGATCGGAATATGTACATATACCATAAGAATCGAGCTCTTCTACTTTTTAATAGAGAATGTATATTTAGAATTTTTAAAGTCCTTCGCTTTTGTTGAGATTGATGCGTTGATGCTGACGGACATGGCTAAATCTCTGTCCTGATCAAACATATAAATACTTTTTGGGTTCGTGGTTGCCCTTTTTCTGCCTGTTACATAAAATCACAAAAACATTATACATTTTTTCTTACCCATTTACCCGTTTTTAATGGGTTCAGGGTAAAAAAAAACTCATCTACATATTTCAAAGCTCCAAAATAGGCTGTGCTCATTCATGAACGAGCACGCATTGGATGCAGGACCGCCAATACTTGGGCTTATCAAGGCTTTTCTATGCTTTTAAAAGCCCACCTTAAAAGAGGGAACATGCCTGTGCATACTCCTATATCCTTTAATTCCTCTAGTTAGAGTGCTATACTCGATTGCAAACTGAACAAGTCTACATTTGTGTACTGCGTACTCTGTGACACTCGACCGCAATGCACTCACTTGTCATTTTTAAACCAAAACTGTCATGTCCCTGGCTTACCTCTTACCTTAGGGAGCTGGCAGCTGGCTTGTGGTTGTGGACGTAGCTACAGTTTAAGCTAATTGTGCATCTGACGATTTACTTTTTGCTGCACAAATACCTCTTACTTATTAATTGTGGATTTTATTCTGTTTTAATAGAATTTATTTATTTTTAAAATATTTTTCTATTTGTGCCCATTTTAAGGAGTCTCTTGTTATCATCAACTGTCCTGAATTAATGAGATGCTCAGTTAGTGCCAAAATCCCTTTTCAAAATGCAACATTTGCACCCCACCCTGGGATCAGTTTACAGCATTTAATCGTCTGTAGTTGAAATTCAACTTTTATTGAGTTGCCTTAGTTTCTAAGCAAGATTTCTAATTTTAATATACCTAATGATTGCCATTTGACTAATATATAGCACATACATTGTCTTCAACTCAAAGTACGCAAGCGAACGTATTCGTCAATATTAACTAAAAATGTTTAGGCCATTATACAATATAAAGTTATGAATAGCAGTCTTTACGTAAGCGTTAATATGTTTAGCCTGTTAGAAAATATTTTAAGTACTTAAGTGCATACGTGTTTATGGGATTAAAAACGATTATTAGTGGGCGGGAGTTTTGTATGGATGCACATAATAATATATGCAAGGCACACAATAGGGGGTAACTCATTTTGTCGACGCCCATTAAACCCTTTGCTATCCACGGTTGCTCAGGCAATTCGAATAATAGTTTTACTTGTCCATGTTGGGCCGCCGGATATTAATATGCACTAGCCATCGGCAGAGCTTGCATTAGAGCTTTGTTTTGCATGTGTTCAATTTATAGGCTGGTTCATAGAAGGCGTAATTAAATGATAAACGCATACTTGGCCAATTCGAAATTCGAAATTCGAAATGCATTTTGTGGGCGCACAAACGTTGTGCGTAAATTGAAATTTAACTTATCATTTATTGTTTAATTGGTGTTAGGCAAGTTTTACTGGGGGAACCACAAATTGTTAATTTGTAACGGGCCCATAAACGGTCCAAATTTTAAATCAAATTATAATTTCATATTCTGTTGAATTAAAACATTTATTTTGTCCATTTTTAAGCATGTTTATTTGTAATGTTTTGAAATTAGTTTTGCTTTCATTTAATTTGCAATTTTCAGTACAATAAGCAAATTATTTTGTTAAATTTATCTAAAGGCTTTTTACTTTTAATAATGTCCATCGTATCGTTTTTAGAATTCCTACGCTTTACCGTCGTGTCCGAAATTTGGCAAAGCGTTTGGATTCTGAAACGATATATGGTCGGTAACAACAAAAACAGAAATTACGCCCAATATATAGTCCGTAAATTGGGAAACAGGCAGCTCTCATGTTTCCGTTTCTTGGAAATCAATTTTAATTGAAATTATTGTCATAGACGGGCTATTGACAAAATTTGAGAAGCAGTCCGATTGCAAAAAACTGTCTTGAGGCATTCAAGCTATTTACAGCTAGTTTTCAGCAAGCATATGCTTGTATTTATATGCTGAAGCTATTTTAGAAATTTGAAGAGGTTGTTGAGTAGAAGAACATTTTACGGGCTTGCCAATATGACATTAATCCATCAAATTCTTCAACTTTATGTCTACTTTATTCGCTTCAAATTGCAGGCTTTGAATAATTCTCATCTAGACCAATTTGATTGAAATATATATATATTAAATAATTGATTTGAGCTCTTTTAAGGGGGCTTTAAAACATGACGCTAAAATATAGATCAGGGATTTTGCGGGGTTTTATGTCAAACTGATAGTTCATCATTTACTGAAGTTCCCGACTGAGGTTTACCTTCTCAGAGGAGAAGCTTTAACGAAATAAAAAATATTATTTATTATTTAATCTGTATAATCTGGGCGCTCTTCCCAGCTGCCATTTTCTAGGGCTGCCAGACTGCGGGTAAATTTATATGTTCATTCCAACTGAGTTTCTGAGTTTTTGGTACGTGAGCCTGAGTCTCCCAGACGAACACCGAGCTGAGAACTCAGGTCGTAAAAATACAGCTTTATACGCATAGCGATGCACACATAGCTACGTCTTTTATTGGAGCCCTCAATTGTTATTTCATCTAAAAACACAATGCACATTCACTAAAAGCTCAATATTAATAAAATACTTTTTCTTTTGCAGAAGCTGATTATACACTCGATGATTCATTTTGGAACGAAGAAAGTCCAGTTGGTGAGTATATTTACCTAATAACAATTATTTTGCCATTATATGTGTAGGTTTAATGTTCATGAGGGAGTGTTATTCTTCGAATCGATAATTGAAGAAATACTTTAGCGAGCATTTTTAAATAACTCTTTGTTGCAGGCGAGGTGGAACGTTTACTCAAAGAGTATAGACAAAATCAGGAACTTGTGCGTCGTATTGGTGGACATTATTATCAAATAATCTATCCGGTGCAACTGCGTCATCACGAAAAGATGGGAATCTCAACTCGCGAAGTTAGTCCCCCAAAGGTACGCAAAGATTTGCATAAGAGAAATACTAGAAAAATCGAAACAAACACAATGGTATGTTCACATTTATTTTCATTCACTCGTGATATTGTTTGTCCCATTGTTTTTATCTCATATCATATAGTCCATAATCTACATTACCAATACATAACATACAGCCAGTCATCCAAATTTAATCAATATTAGTTTATATTGAAACACTTTAAGGACAATTATATGGTTTTTTCCACTGCCCACTGCAATATTTATTCAAAACACAAAATGAATAGTCTGCAGAAATTCTTATTAAAATCGAATGCCTTGATGTGCTTTGATACTAAGTCTTAGATTCGTAAGAGAGTCCGCTTTTTGCCGATTATTCAAAGCGTGACGTTTTTTATTTTATTTTTTTAGCCGGGACAACGTCCACGCCCACATGATGACAGCGGATTCAGCAGAGGCAGGACAAAGGTATGTATGCCGAATTTTTAAATAAATATTTAAAGCCATAAATAAATGCACGGATTGTGTAATCGAATCCATTCCGTTTCTGATTGAAATCGATTTTGGAATGAGAATAAAAAGCAAGAGTTTTGCCAAGTTTCATGTTTCACATGATATAAAAAAGGGATTATTTATTTATAATTATATTTAATGTAGCTGAATTCGGGCGCATTCAAACAAAAGTTTTATAATAATATCAAATACAAATACAGTCAATTAAGTCCAGGTCAATTTGGCTAAAAGCCGGACAATTGGGAATATATTGTGTGCGGGCATTTGGTTACAGTATTAAAGATTGCTTTATTTTTGCCCTTTTAAATTTCAGAAACATTTTCAATCGCACCTCACTGCTTATCAAGGCATTCAATCACAAATTCCGTTTGGATTTGGAATTGAACTCGTGAGTAGAATAAATAAAGCTGACTTATTGGTCAAATTAAACTAGTTAAGAGATTTGGTAGCTTATTCAGTATTTCTACTCCGCATTATATCTTCCGCCTCCTTTTACAGTCAACTACTTTCATCACCCAACATACAACAGAAACACTATCACGTCGGTGGATACCAAGTGGATGGCAATCGGCATGTAAGTAATGCACATTTAAAATATCCCAGCAATCTGTAGTGGTATAATTGTTGTGAAACAACGATAGGAATTTCAATTAAAATGTTGAGCCACAATTGAAAGTATGTTAAAATCTCATCAATCTAGCAGTCCGAATTCCGAGCCATTTGTATTCGAACAAGTGTCAGTTTTAATAAAATAGAAAAACTGAAGCGTTTCGTATATAATATATATGGAAAACAACAAAAAAAAAATCTTGGAACGTAAAGAATAAATACAGCGCGATTTACAACACAAGAACAACAAAAACAATAACAAGAACATCTTTGAGGAACCATGACAACATGGCTGAGGCGCGCATCAAGCGCGAGTTTAAAGAGGCACTCAGCGGTGAAGAGTTCCGCCAGTGCCTGATCAAAATGGAGCTCGTCAATGATAGCTGGACAGAGCTACGCGGCGAGATAACTGGGGCCGCGCGGCACGCCCTATGAGGGCGGTAAATTTGTGCTTGAAATCAAGGTGCCAGATAAATATCCATTCAGTCCACCAGAAGTTCGCTTTATGACACGCATCTGGCATCCGAACATATCATCGGTGACTGGGGCCATACGCAATGGACATCCTGAAGGATCATTGGGCCGCAGCTATGACACTGAGCACTGTTTTGTTATCACTACAGGGTATGCTGACCGCTGCCGAGCCAGACGATTGGCAGGACTTTGTGGTTGCCTATCAGTTCAAAAAGCGGCACGATCTATTTTTACTAACGGCCAAGCATTGGACTAGCGCGTATGCGGGTGGATCCCGTACGTTCCCGATTTGGATCTGAAGATTGAGCGTCTCAAGGATATGGGCATCGATGAGCATGAGGCGCGCGTGGTGCTCTCTAAAGAGAATTGGGATCTGGAGAGGGGCAGCCGATTGTCTATTTATTTAGGTGTGCGGAACTGGGGTTCACAAAATCAAACAACAGCACCAGTAACAACAATAACAACAACATCAGCAACAAATTCAAAATCAACGAGCGATTATAACAAACAACACAACAACAACAACAACAACAACATCAACTACAATAACATCAACACCAACAACAACAGAACCGAAAATAACAGCCCAAAATTCTAGTACAGTTTCATACAGCTTGCCGCAGCAGTCAGATTTTCCAACATGCAAAGTGTAATCCATGGACCTGGTCCAACAATTTGCAACGCCCAAATTTGTATTATGTAGTATTTTTGTCGGTTTACAACATTTCGAAATTATTTACTGTGTAATTCAAGTTTAGTGCTCGACATTCGGACCCCTTCTGGCTCGCCCGTTATTTCGAATGCCCAGGAATTCACCAGGACTCACGTTCTCATGTGTCACTGTGCTCTTGCGAATTCTTAGGCATTCGAAATAAATATGGGAGACGGGATCGGTCGGTTTGTTCTGTTATTTTTGAGTGCATTGTACATTGCAGTTGATTTAGGTATACGAGTATGTTATGTAACAGATCCCAGGGTTTGCGCATACGCATTTATTGTTTGCTAAATCAATATTACTTGCACTTTAATAATCATAAAACAATGAAATACTAAATAGTATTTTGCCTGAATTTGAATATTTTAAAAATAAAATAAAGATCTATACTCTTGGGCATGCCGGTCTATAAACCTATTCACATTGCGAATGGACGAGAAATAAACGAGCTGAGTCGATTTTGACATGTCCGTTTTTCTGTCTGTGTGGCGTCAAAAAGATAATTATCGATTTTGTCATAGTTATTATAAGCTAGATACACTCGACCAAAATGTGGTAGAGAAATGTCTCGAAGCTAGAGCCAAGCGCCTTGGTATATTCTCTTTTGACTGTCATGTTTAAATCCTGAGAATTTCAAAAGGATTAGACCAATTCTTTTGAGATTGTCTTAAGAGCTAAATACACTCAACCAAATGGGGGTTCAAGTCTAGAGACTTGCGCCTTGTATTTTGATGAGTTTTTGAATATCAAATGTTAAGGTCCTAAAAATTTCATAAAAAGACCACGAAGCTACTCAGGAATGCACTTCTCAAA
>NW_027212812.1:0-48221 GCF_030788295.1 Drosophila virilis
GCGCATCAAAGGTGTAGATTTCCATTTTGTGATCCGTATTGCGACAGCCAGGTGGATCGAGGCTTTCCCTGCAAAACAATTGAAAGTTTCATTTCAAAGTTCATGGCATGGCAGCTTCGCATGACACTTACATGGCTTCGGTGAGCGCCTTGCGCCACTTATCACGCTCATGCTCCGACTTCAAGTAAAGTGTGAATGCCGTCTTGGCGGATTTACGTGCCAAGAGCAGCTGATATCTGAAGCGCGTATCCCGGCCGAGCGTGCGCCGCGAATGGCTCTGTTCCACGCGATAATCGGCGAGGTTGTGCGAGTCGCGATATGTGTACTGCATGTCGCCGGTTTTAATGTGCAGCGGCTTGACCAGTATCAGAATTGTCAAAGACAACGCATAGCGCATCTTGGTCTTCTGATCCTCGTGGGCCTTGATGTGCAGATCACCGTCGAGCAGCAGGCGGCCGTATTGCAGCAGATCGTTGCCGTTTTGGCGGCAAATTCAAATCAAATATGCTGTCCTTGACCTTTTGTATGATGACAAGATGATCAGAATCGCGCTTAACCTCGTTAATATACTGCGACACATCGATCATGGCATCCTTGGCCCGTTCCAGCGAGCGGTAATCCTCGTGCAATGGCGACGTCTCCTTCACCAGCTTGTCCAGCAGCAGATGGTACTTGAGTATGCGCTGCATGGGCACCGACAGTATATCCCGCAGCTGCAGCTTGCCCACGTTGTATTCGCGTTCGCATTTCTGGACCAGCTGGTCTATTATTGGTTTTTCTTGCACACATCGGCTAGGTAATCAATGGCGTTCAGCAGGCAGGAGCAGTATTCGCCGTAGATGAGGAATGGTTCGCGAAACTCAAATACCTGACCCATCTTAAGCTTTGTGCTGGGCACCAGCGATTCGCGTAGCTTCTCTAAAAACTTGGTGTGAATGTCAGCTAGTTCCTGGAAATGCATACAAACAAAATATTAGCTTGTGTGTAGATGTTGGTGTATCCCAGTTTCCGTGCTCACCCGTATGCGGGGAAAAATGAGTCGCAGTTCGTCGTCCTGATTGAGATGTCGTTCCAGAGGTAGCATAAACTTGGATTTGAGTGCATTGAGCACGTCCAGATAATTGGATTCCGTATCGATGAGTTCGCGTATGACATAGTCCCGCTGCTCAAAGCTGGTCGCCGATGGTCTACATTAACAGGAAGAGATGTGCAGCAGTTAGTCAATCTGAGCTGAGCTTAGGCAGCAGCCTCGTCACAGAGAGTCATGCAACTAAGCATAGCTAAACATTGTTTGGCAGGCTTTAAGAAATGTACAAAAGTTAAACCAAATTACTACCTGGCCTCTACTCGTTCTGTGTGCAGTGCGCACAAATCTTGATAGACCTCCTCTTCTTTTGTGTTGGTGTGATCATATACGGTTCCATTGCATGCAATATTGTCGGTGGTACTAAATGAAAAAAAAAAAAAAAATACAAAAACAAAAGTAAAATAAATCAAAGCAAAAAAACAAATAACGAAAACAAAACTCTAAGCAAAATTAAAGATTACAATTTTTTTTTTAATTAAACTAATTTGGCGCGCAAGACTATAAAGTGTGGCAATAATTTTCTTGAGACTTGCGTTTATCGATATGTCGATAGGCAAAGATTATGCCTCATCATTCAACAGACGACTAACACGCCAGCATTGCCAATAACAGAAGCCTGTTAACTTAACATACAGCTAACAGAACCAGGGCAGACGGACAACAGCAGCAGCAGCAGCAGAGCTAACAGCAGCAGCCAAGCATCCAATTTCCATTCATTTTTTTTTGTTCGTTAATTTCGCTGTGCACGTGCGGTTGAAAACATTTTCAGCCACAAACTGCGCAATGGATCATCACACTATGCAAAAAGTGGCTCCAAAAAGTGTAAGTAATGCGCATGCATTTGCTCAACAATATGGAGGCTGTCACTCGAAATTTGCAGGGTCTGTGGAGGAGAAGCGTCTGCTTGTCACAAAGCGCATCGAGGCAGAAGATTTGTTCGCCAAATACTCGTCCAAGCAAGCGGAGCCATGGAAGTAAGTGCATATGGTTTTTTCCTCATATCAAATATGTATACATATGGAGTGCGTGGCTGTTGTTGGCTGTGTGTTGCAGAAAGTTCAAGGACATGGCCAAAATTGGCGACTACAGCGAACGGGCGCTGCGCAAACAGTGGCTAAACATGGTTCAGCGCTATCGCGTCCAAAAGTCCAATATGCAGGCGACGCCGCTGAACAAGCAATGCATAGATGTGCTCAACGAGGAATGGGAGTTCTTTGGGGAGATACACGCGTACATGAACCAAAAGACCACCGACCTGCACTCGTATGCGCTCAAGGAGCCCAACGTCCAGGAGCACGCGCACAACAACAATATGGCCATTCGTGGCGTTGTCAATGATCACAGTTTTGGTACAGCGATAGCGGCGCCAAACAGCGCTCGCAAACATATGCGTTGCCAATTGCAGTCGGTTGAGGCTGCGGTCGATGTGGAGCTCGACTATGCACTTGCTATGCCAGATGAGCAGCAGCAGCAGCAGCAGCAGCAGCAGCACGAGGAGCTGGACAAGAGCTGTGATGCCATCCTAATTGGCAAGCAAGTGCGACAGCTGTCAAATAGGCGCTACGGCGAGAGCTATCCATCGGACATATACACGGACTCGGATTCAGAGGAGAGCTCACAGCCCTCCGATCCGGTGGCCGTTGAGGTGTCCGACTTATCGGAGGCGGAGTCTATTTTGGGCTCGCCCTTGCCAGCGAAATCAGCTTCGGACATATGCGAGACAACCGCTGTGGAGCAGTTAACCGCTAACTACGAGTCTGCATCTGGATCAGTGCCGCTCGACGAAGGCGAGCGAGCCAAGTCGTCAAGCTGGTCAGGATCAGCAACGCTGACGGCCAGGCCGTTATCAAACAGAAAGCGTAAGGCGTTGACCGAAAGGGAAAAATATTACAGACATCGCCGCCGCTACGAGCATCGCATGGAGCTGCGTCTCGGCGGCCTCTGCAAAGTGGCCGGCCAGCTGTTGGAGCAGCTGGTGCCTGGCGTGAATGTGACGCCGCTGCTGATGAAACATCTACAATACCGTTGACTACAACTGCAACAGCAGCTGTGACGATGATGACAACGACGACGACGACGACAACACCGATGAGGATGACATTGGCCAGCCATGAGGCGGCTAAGTTAGAAGTTTGGATGGAAGCTTAAGATGCTGAACATCATGTTCCTTTTAAAAAATGAATCATATATTGCTTTATTTACACACGCACATACACACACACACACACACCACACACACACACACGATCCTGGCTGTTATTTTCGTAAGGCAAACACACACAACACAAGACACAGGCACGACAGGTAAAAACATGAACTGTATTTAAAGAAAGACTTGAAAAGCATGAAACGCTATAAGCTCTAGATAGTTCAAAATATGATCTCCCTAAGATCATCAAGAATTATTATAGATACTCGCGTATTGTTATTGAAAGGCAAATAAAAAAATAACACACACGAACATACTATCAAAAAATGAAAATATATATATACAAAAGTTATATATATATATGTAATTATCGGCAACGGATTGAAAACAGCAGAAAGCAAAAGCGAAATTAGATTTTGGAAAGTTGATTAAATTATTGACTATTACAATGTTACCCACATAAACAAATGCTATTCTATCTCGTTTACATGTATAATATGCTATATATATTTGATCAGACGATTGGCACAGTTTAAAAGTAGCTTGCAATTGAATGATGTCTGATCACTTAAAATTATATTTCATTAATATAGTTTTTTGAAGCAACAAGCTAACTTTTAAGCAAGCGCACTGGCTGCCAAGGCCTATAACATTATAAAAGAAAATTAATAATCTAGAATGTAATTTGAATCTGAATTCCTGACTTTAGTTACCCGCATGATCGAGTCGTGCGCTGGGCCCATGAAATATGATATGTATTAGGGCTTTAATTTGTTCTATATAAGGCAACCTCATGGTGGCTACCTAATATATATATATATATACATATATCTGTGTAATTAAAAACGTGTTGAAAATATAAACGTCATTCGGTTTGAAAAAGGCGTCTTATCTGAAGAAACATCTTCGGCAAAGGCGAAGCGCATGACTTGTGCTGAGTTTACATTGGACACGTAAAAATCTCCGTTTAATATTATAAAAATATAGAACTTAGTTCCAACATGTCTGATCTGGAAAGCCCTTACAATGGTTCTGGATCTGAACTGAATCGAAAATGTTTAATTTAATCGAAAAATTCTGAAATTGAGTGGGGCTATCAAAAATATATATATTCAAATATTCAGATGGGGGAGCTTGAGCGGCAACTTTGGGATTTCCTTTGCAATATCAAATCCAAATTCCAAATTTGCACTTTAATCAAACCATTTACGAACTGATGAGAGCTGCGCACACAGTACTCAATCGGATTGGCATAGCCAGGTGCATAGATAATGCAGATAGGAACGTATTATGAAAACATGCTTGCTTTGGAGATACCCATTTGTTTCAGCTGTTATCTGAAGAGTTGGCTAACAAAAGGCCCCAAAAAGTTTGGATCGATATCTGTTTGCGTTAGTTTGTTGTGGTTCTATCCGTCTGCATGTCTGCATCGCCCGCATGAATCAGTAGATCGTGTCTGGCATATATCGCGCCATAATACAATAAGCCGAAACTAATGGGATTGGCGAATTTGTCAGTTTTGTCAGACAACGGTTACGATTAAAAAGTAAAAAAAAAAAAAACAACAAAATATTGTTGCCATTTCCGTTTGTCCAATTGGCATTGCATTTTATGGTATGTGGGCGACGCGCACTTCAGGTGTCTGTTCGGAATGTGGAGCTTACAACGGGAGGGAGGTAAGGAGAGTGATAGAGAGAGAGAGAAAGAAAGAGAGAGAGAGAGAGAGATAACAAAACAGAAAGCAAATACAAACAAAGAATGCACAGACATAATCCGACATAGAAACGCATGAGTTGCAGTGCAGGTGGCTGATTGGTGCGATAGCATGTCGTGAAAGGTGAGAGATGTGAGGCGGGAAAGTGGATTGGGTGTACGTGGGTGTGTGTGGATTAAGTATAGCCACTAGTGATAGCTGTGAGAGTGGTGCTGGGGCAGCTGTGAAGCAGTTTAGCCAGTTGCAGCATACATACATACGAGTAGAGTCAAGGTTGCAAGTACAAACAAGCGTTTGGCTGTTGTTCGGATTGTGGTTTGGTGGTGTTTGATTTTACAGAGAACGTATAATGGAGTTTGAAGGCAGCACACCTCTGGTTTGACCTTTGACTGGAACGTTACGTAGCAGAGATCCTCATAGACCTTCTCGTCATCTTCGCTGTAGATATCGTTGATGTACGCGTACTCGTGCTCTGTGGACATCAGCACCGAGGATCGGTAGTTGTAGACGGCAGCGGCGGCTCGCTGCAATCGTTGGCTCTCGCTGACAAATAGCGATGATGATGAGGAGCTGGTGGACGCATGATGTTGCTTCTCGAGGGCAGCTGTTGCTGCTGACGCTGACGCTGCCGCTGCCGCGGCTGCTGCTGCTGCGGATGTGCTCGCCTTGGGTGCATCCATTTGTGGTGTCGGCGTGACACAATCAAAGCCACCGTTGCCGGCCACGCTCAGGTTAAGGTCTAGGGAGAGAGCGCGCAGCTGCCCCTGGACGGATTGATTGATGTCAACGATGCCAGCGGCATCATTGTCGATCGTTGTATCACACATGTTTGACAGCGAATCCTCGATATAGTCGTCAATGTCCTCGGTGCCATTCTCTATGGTTATATCGCTATTCTCGTCCTCCACCGAGAGCGAACCGCTCTGTGAGGTGCGCTCGTAGTAATCCGAGGATGAAGATCCGGTGGCATCGATGCTTCTAGTTGCCTTAAATTCATTGCTGCCGGTTGAGGGTATGTGCAGGCGTGGTTGGGTGCGGGGGGCATTGTGACACACACACACAAACACACACACACACACAGACACACACAGAGCCAAGACATGGGAGTGTTAGGCGACAATATGGTGAACATTTTTGGGGCAGCAAAAAGACAATGTATTGCAGGGGGAATGAGAAGGAGAGAGTACGGAACAGACAGCCGGAAAGAAAAATAGGAGAGAGAGAGAGAGAGAGAGAGTGGGAAAGAGAGAGAGAGAGAGAAACAGCGTTAGATAAAGCTTGGACATGGATATTTGTTGATTTTGTTACTGCTGTTGTTGTTGTTGTTGATGTTGGTGTTGGTGTTGATGTTGTTGTTGTGTTGTTGCTGATAAGCAGGCAGACAGGGGCTTAAGCGGGTCTCGGGTCTGTGGTCTGGCATCGGGACACTGTCGGCCACGCGAGCGCATAATGAGACAGCGCCCGAGCAAACATCTCAAACAGGAAATGCAAACAGAACATTTCAATTGGATTGGCTAAAGAATGGCAGGAGGCATGGTTTGGGGGCGGTTTGGAAAGGCGGGGAAAGCACGCACTAAAGATTACACGCAATGCTCACGCTTGTGTCTAACTAGAAACGTATAAACACTTACGTGGAATGCAAATCCTTATAGATGGCCTCATCCGAATGGGAACGCTCGCTGGGCGACAGCTGCAGATTGAAGCCGCTGTAAAATTACAAAAACACAATTTGTTTAGAGCTAATTGGCACCTTTGCATATGGCGCGGCAATGGGGCTGTGTGATAGCAGTGTGCGAGCCATGAGCTCATCCAATTTGACCCAAAAAAAAAAAAAAAAAAGCAACTAACTAAAAAACTGCATCACACGCCCCATTGCAGTCGGAGCGCACAGCTGTGGCACTTACAGCAGCTCCGGATGCATTTGCTGCACCTTGCGACACTGCGACAGCTTGGAGAGGGTGATGAGCACGCGATGGAAGTTGGTTAGATCGTATAGCATGGTGGGCTCAAATAGGTCCGCATCCCGTATATTGAAATGATTGTGGCACACGTCCAGGAACAGCTTGATGTTTCTTGCAGCACAGAAACTGAAAGCGAGACACGGCACATTATAACGTTTGCTTCGTTAACCCGTGGGGGGGGGGGGGGGGGGGGGGGGTGGGGGGGGGGGGGGGGCAGGGCTCCCTGGCCATTTGGGGCTTGCGATTGAACTCGCGCGCGTCCATGCTGCTGGGATCCAGGTGTATGACCAGATTGCAGAGCAGCACACCGTCACGTAATGTCATGGCCAGTATGCGTATCTCGGCGTCGGGCAGGGCGGCCTTGTGGTCGGCGGGTATAACCTTGCAGCGGACCAGCAGGCAACGCATTCGCGCCACAAATCACTGTTAACCGCCGCCGCTGCTGCGCTGCGGCCGCCGCGGAGGCCGAGGTTAACGCAGCTGCAGCTGCAGCACCGCTGCCAAAGCTGTTCGAGGACATATTTTTTTTCTGTTTGCAGATCCGGGACTCTGGGGGGCGTGTGTCCGTGTATGCGTGGCGTGTATAGCAACTGCTATTGCTGCTGTTCGCCTTTTGGTAACGGCTGGGGCGGATTGGGTTACGGTGACGGTGACGGCGACGGCGACGGCGACGGTGACGATGACGGTAATGGTAACGGTGGCGGGGCGTCGTTTGGGGCGGGCGGCGCGCGCATAAATTTGGTTTTCTTTATTCTGCTTTCTGTACCGTTAATGAAACAATTGAAATTCATCAGTTGGCCGTTGCGCGTTGCCGTCAACAGATACACAGCGACAACAACAACAAAACAACAAAAACATTAAGGCATATAGCGACAACACCGACAACGACAACGACGGCGACGGCGACGGCGACAGTAACAGCAACGTAAATCGCACTAGAAACAACAATTATTTAGGGCGAACGCCAGCGGTCGGACGCTCGTTTGATTTATTCTCTATATTCAATTGATATTTGCTATTCCACACTTAATAGATTGCACGGAGGCGCTTACACACACACACACACACACACGCACGCACACACATGCACGCACACACACGCGCTCAGACACACGTATACGCGCACACAGCTGAAGAGGATGCGTATTCGAGTGTTAGCATCGATAGGCGTTCCCATTTATCGATATATTCAGATATTTGCTGCGTTTACAGTTGCATCAAATAAACTCTCTTGCCAAAGTTGCGCCTCCTAATGCATTAACCACGAGAAGAAATTGACGTATTTTATAAAATAAAATCATTTCGTTAATAGCTTAACAAGCAAGACTGTTAACCAGCACATCCGCTGTTAAGCCCGAAATGACACTGTTAGCTCAAATGGTTCTGCAATGCGCTAAAATATCGATTATATTATATCGATTTAATAATAGCATGGCTGCATTTCTGACTTTCGCGCTTTGTTTAAACTTCAATTCATAATGACTGACGGCAATCAATTGGGCGGTAGCGCCATAGATTAAATAAAGAGCATCAATTAACCATGGGTTGCTCATATTTGGGTAATTGAGTAATCTTCTGCTAGCCTATTAAATATGTAAATTTGTAACTAGTTAAAGATAGAGGCTAATGCCGTTGAAATCACAAAATATGTGAGCAGTCAGTCAGTTTTGCTCTTCCCTTCTTTCGGAGGAAAAACGATTCACAAAATATACTTAAAATTCAACTGTAGAAGCTTTTCTAGTACCTTTCGAAAAGAACCAGGGAATTACAATAATGTTCAATGACTATTTTGCATATGCTTGGAGTGCATCGTCCACAGAAGCTGCCTTGAAACGAATCTCGACATGCGCTCGGTGGGGTGGGGCGCAGCTGTATTTTATAGTTGTCTGAAGTCGTCGTAAACAAAAGCATAAGCAGTAATAACACAACAACAACAACAACAACAACAACAACAACAGTAAACAAAAAAAAAGAACTGTAAGCTTTCATAAACAAAAGCTAATCCGAAACGAGGTGGCGGCCATTGCTCGTGTGCACCTTACAATAAAAATAACGGCAAATGCTGTGCGTTTCGGTCGGCTCTCTTTGCTATTCAATTCGCAAATGCCAGCAAAAACAAAGAGCATAAAAAAAAAAACGCGCAATAAATTATGAGCCTGCGATAAAAACAAAAAGCGCAAATTGAACTGGGCGTAAATTAAAAAACCGAGAAGCAGCGAAAAATAAAACGAATAACGACCGCAGACGCGGCAGCACCTGAGGCGAATGTTGGGCGAATCGCAGACGCGGTGTAAACTTGACCAGAAGGCACAAACAATTTGACAGCCTAACGGGATGTCAGCCCGAAGCTGGCCGACGGGGGCTGCGTGCCGAAATCAAAGATAACGACTCATCAACGGCGTCATAAAACGTGACATCAGTTTTATTGCTGCGGGACGTCAGCGACAGCAAAGGCAACAGTAAAAACGGCAGCGACGGCGACGTCATCGTTTGCCCGTCGCGACGCGTCGCAAAGGTCACGATAAAAGGCAAAGCCAAAGCAGCAGCAGCAGCGCCAGCAGCAGAGCAAATCGCGGCAGAGCATAGCAAAGCCAAGGCGGGCGACAGAGCGGCAGACGCGCAAAAAAGTTTTGCGGCATAAGCTGCGGGGCAAAAACTAACATAACGCCAGGAGAGCTTACCAGCAGCAAACGCCATGCTAAAAACACCGCGGCTCGTTTGAATAGGTACACTTGACTACAATTGCATCCATGTATTTGTGTGAGTCGCACCATAGTCAATGTTAATATTTGTACTTCGCTTATATTCAGATTTGGTTCAATTATACTTGTTTAATATTATTAAAAAAAAAAAAACGTGAAACTCATTTTCGAATATCTATAAATGTAACTTGAGACGTGGGCAGATATTGTGCATTGCAGCTTTTAAAATATGTTGTTAAATAGAAAATGGCATCTTATGTCAAGTTAGTTAAGAGAAACCAAAAGCTCTCTAAGAATGCTTGGAATAACAGGCCTGTGTCGAAAATTGTTTATTTTTTTTTAATTTCCAAGGCAGTACCCAACAATGTGGACAGCATAGTATCTTTAAAATATATTTCTTATTGATGTTGTTTTTGGTGCTGCGACTTCTGCTGCTGCTGCTGCTTACGTTACGAATTGCTGTGCAGCCAAAGCGGCGCCTGGGCAACGCACAAAGAACAAGCACATGGACAGGCGCAGGCGACAAATGCGTTTCTAACGTAATCGATTTAACGGGCTTACAAATGTGGCATTTTATTTATTCATCTATTCAATCTAATCGAATCGATTTGCCTTCCTCTGGAAAATGGCGAAATCAACTTTAAAGTCTTACTAGAATAACCAACACGAAAATTATTTCCTAATTTAGATTTAAAAATATCTTAGTTAAATTATCAATTTATTTCTCTGATTACGTTTCTGACATTTTTTTATTGCAGCTCCAGCTTATTGGGTAAATAAATCAATCTCCAATTTCAACAGTACTTATATTTAAGCCGAAACCCAAATTTATTATGCACACCTTTTCGCATAGCTAAGACAAACAATAGCCAGAAGGAGGCAAAACACAAAAAAAAAAAAAAAAAAGAAAGGAAAAAAAAAGAAAGGAATGCAACAACACCAATAACAATTGAGCAAGTATTAAAAGTAAGTAAGAATCATTCTTCACTCTGTCCATTTGTCTGATTAATATTGAACATTCCCCTGGCGCGCATTAAAATTCATTGATGCGTTTCTTGTCGCCTGTGCCAAAGTTGTTGCTCTGCCAGTTTCTTCCTTTTAATACCCTGCACCCATCAAAGGGTACGAAAGGGTACATGAAGTTTTAATATATGTATTATATAGTCCTTGATTTGTATCTATAGAGTATTTGGTCTGATCATCTTTGATTTAGTGTTTTTTTTTAGGACGTGTTATGATAATGATATTTTATCCATGACTTTAAAGCAGAAATGGGATTATCTAGATTGAATACGATGTACTATAATATAACACTATTTAAATATTATATAAGAAACTTTTCTAATTCCGACCTATTTTTTTTAAATCTGCGCATCAATGAGAAATATTTTAATATATTATTAGAGTACAGGGTATCTGCATAGTGATAACTCTTTGATTGCAACAGAAATACATTATATTTTCTTTTTTGTATTCTTTTTTTTCTCCTTTTCTTGGCGCTGTTGGGTTAGTGATAGGAAGGAGAGGGGGGGGGGGAAAGGGGGAGAGGGTGTTAGGCCAGCCAGTTGATGAAATGCTTGGAAATCGCTCAAATGAAACTGTGTGCACAGCGAATATTTCAAGTATTTAGACAAGTTTTTCGGTTGTTGCAACATAAATAAATAAAGAAATGAAATCAATTCGCAGCTCGCTGGGTCAGAGCCAGCCAAATGGGGTTTACGAATTGGATGTAATATAGTGCTGTCTGGGTTTGGGTACACGCGTCCCCTCGTCCCCCCGTCCCGTCCCCTCACATTGATGATGATTGTCGCACGGGCCGCGCGTCTCCCTCGCTGACTGTTATCGTTCGCCTCCGTTACGCCTTCCACGCACGCACCAAGTTGATTAATTGTCAGCGTCGCTGCCACAGAACTACAACAACAACAACAACAGTAGTAACAACAACAACAAATGCCTCAAATCACGTACAACAGCGCTTGTCGCAGGTGAAATGGCGCACAGAGGTCAATGGGAATGGCAGGTGTTTGGTTGGATGCGCGGTGAGGTGGTGGGCGTCAAGTCTCAGGTAGCTACTTAGATTTGGTTCGTTGTTGCTGCTGTTATGCGCATTAACATAAATAAATCACTTGGCGCCATCAATCAGTCTGTTTGCATTTGCAGCCCACCCAAAGCCTTTGCCGGCTTGGCCCACTTGGCCCACCTTGCCAACCTGCCACCTTGCCACATTGCCGCAAGCAAATGCTCTGCCATCGACACAATTTCCCTTTGGCATTCATTGTGCGCTTTGTTGTCGCCGCTCTGCTCTATGCTTACGCGCATATTTATTTGATTTATCGATGTTTCGACTATTAAGCAATTAACTTTCGCTGGCGCTGGCTTTGCGTGTCCTAGACAGAGGCTATCTTTAAGCACTTCAAGAGCGCAAAAACCGCACTCGAAACGAAGCACAGCAAATCAACAACAACAACAACAACAACAAAACAAACAAAATAAAAATGGCAAAATGCAAAAAGTTTGTTGCCACCCAGAGGTACAAAGTGCAAACAAGCAATGGACGTTGCGTTGCGGTCATTTTTATTCATTAAGAGTGTGAGGGAGAGAGAGGCAGAGTGTGTGTGTGTGCTTATATGGGGATGAGTAACAGCCACAGCAGCCACAAGGACAACGCTCAAATGCAGCTCCAAAAAAAAAAAAAAAAAAAAATTAAGAGTTCTCTAGTCGGGAGTGTCCGACTAGAAGATACCCTCAAGCTGGCCTTACCTACTCCTGATTGGGTTTGCGTCTGTGCTGCCTCTTTTCTCTGCATTCCTGATGAGCTTCGATATTTTGTAGCCTAAAATTTTCAACGCTTACAGATACTTGAAGAGAGACTTTCTTGTGCCAATTATGGGCTTGATATGAAGGTATTCGAAGAGTGAACAGTTCTTAATAAATCGATACTTATCGATATTATGAAAATTGAAGGAGATTTTCGAACGAGCCCTGATCAGCATTATATAGACAATATGGTATCGGAATGTATATTTCGAAATTGAAAGTCTTTTTTGAGATCGACAGACGAACTGAAAGATCGACATGGTTAGATCGACTTGAAGAATAGATATACACCTTTGGCTTGTTACATACATTTGCACTGAAACATTATACTCTTCTTAAGCAATTTCTGTGGGCTTAGGGTATAGCAAGTAAATAGCCGAACCCTGAGCAAACTCTCTAAATAGCCTTCACGAGAAATATGTTCGCATCCACAATTATGTCGCACAAAGGAATTACGAATGAGAAAAATATTCAGCTTTTACATTACTTCTGCGGAGACAATGGAAGCGGCAGCTAAAGAATGATTAAAAAAGAAAACCCCATCGTTTCCATTGAGCCAAATAAGTATAATATTAATTTACGGAGCAACGAGGGTCCGAGCTCGAAGCACAGTGCATGGATGTATTATAATCTTAGCCAAGGATTATGATAGCCTGTGCTGTATATAATTAAACTAACACTTTTAATATTAATAATAATGATAACAATATGAGTAGCAATAATAATAACGATTGCTGAGCTGTATTTCAAGCCCAAACACAAGCACATTTTTCAACATCCTTTGTTGTGCAGCATCCTCGGACTACGGCTGATTATTGTACTCAGCAGCCTGCATAAATATATATAAATATATTATGTAATAATAAAAGTTGCTCATGGAACAATCTACAATGTGCAGCCAACGACAGGCTCGTTGGCATTTGCCCATTTAAAGACTCGTTTTGGTTTGTTCTTGACACTGTCTGGGCAGATTAACTGGCGAGCGCCATCTAGCGGACAGCAGCAACAGCAGCTGTTTCTTTGTCCATTTGTCCATTCCACATACGCCACGTGAAACCGCACGCACACACACACACACACACACATGTGCAGGAGCGTGCATAATTAAAAGCCACAGAAATGAGCTTAAAATTACTTAGTTCAACCCAAAACAAAAAGCGAACAAAAAATCTAATAAATAATAATAAGCAAGGCGAAAAACAGCAACAAAAAGTATGAGAGAGAGAGAGAGAGAGAGAAAGCAAGGCGAAAATTAATTGACGCAACATGCATGTGTCTGTGTGTGAGTTTGCGTGTGTGTGTGTTGTAACTTGTGCCTAAACAAGTTTGGAAAAGTTTTTTGCTTTTAGTGCTTTTTAGTTTGTTAAATTTTTAACACATTTGAAAGGCAGCCGCGGCTTGGGCACATTTACTTACATCATTTTGACTAAAAGCACATTTTGCGCGCTGCTCAAAAATTCTGTTTAAATCAAAAATAGATTTTAGGGTATTGCAAATGACTGAAATTAGCTTTATTGTTCAATTTTCTTCATAAAAACTTTGACTTAAATTAGAAAATAGGGTTTATTGTATTTGTGCAAATGTATGTAACATGCAGCAGGCAGCAGGAAGCAGGAAGCATCTCCGAGCCCATAAAGTATATATATTCTTGATCAGCATCAATAGCCAAGTCTCATCAGCCATGTCTGTCTCCCTGTCCGTATGTATGGCAAGGATCTTAGAAGCTATAAGAGCTACAGACTCGCAGATCGAGTTTGTTTTCGATATTCGATAACTTGCCCCGTTTCCAAGTAATCGATAAAAATCGATATCTAAATCCCGTTTTGTTAGGCAATTTTGGTAAATAATAAGAGCTAGAGTCACCAAACTTGACATATAGTCTCTATATAAAGTATATATATTTGCATTTGGTGTTGGAAGAAGAGGGTTCAGGGTCGGAAGCTGCCGACTAGAAGCTCTTACTTGTTTATATTAAAAGCCAACTATGCTGACTGATTTACATATTTAGTCCTATGTTAATTGACCTTGGCAGGTTGGACTGTGAAATAACTGGATTTTCTGTTAATGTACATAATAATGTAATTTTTTTTTTAATGACTTTTGACTGAGTTTTTTTTTTTAAAGAACTTATTAAATTTGCGCACAGATTTGCACATACTTTGCGCCTGGCAGGCGGGCAACTATTTATTATAATTAAAGTTATGTAAAATATAAATTAAGTTTCAGTTGGGCGCATACTTTGGCCACAAGCTGTAGCCATGGGCCAACATTTGTGCAAGTTTGGTTTCAGGGCGAAAACATAAACAACCAAAAATGTTTGCCAGACTTTTGCAAGAGTTTTCAAAATAGACAATGGCCACTTCGTCAAAATAACAACGCCCCCAACAACTTATACGAAAGCGGCAACAACAACAACAACAACAATAAGAATGGACATCAACAATACAATAAAGAGCGTTGCAACATTTTCAAGGCAGGCAACAAAACGGAAACAAAGCCGAAAAATTGCCTCGCAGTCGACAAACACACAAAGAGAAGTCACTTGGCCAAAACGTGCAAAAACTATTTTCAAACTCTAGCAACTTGGAAGGGCAACAACAACAACAACAACACTAAACCAGGAGCCAGTTATTTGGCGACGCGGCTGCCAAAAGTATTTGCAAAGTGCGAGCCCGGCAAAAGTCAAGGGCAGCCAAGGGGCCCAGCACTCCGGGCGTACCCCAAACCTTGGCCGGGGTGACCAGGGCGAATGTGAAAAAGAAAAAAAAAAAAAGAAAAGAAAAACCAATCAATAAATGCGAAATATTGCCCAAAAAAAAAAACCAACACACATAACAAATTTAAAATGCCGTAAGAGAAATGCCACAACACAACTGCAGCAATGGCAAAACCACAGCCAAAAGCGAAAGAAAAGCTGCGTGAAATTCAATTCAAACAGATAAAAACAACAAAAACAAATGCCAGCGAATATGTATGCTCTATCTCACACATAACCGTATACACTATAAACATTGTTTTCGAGCTGAAGTCGGGCAATAAATTGTTCTACACAGAAACAAATTTGGGCTTAATGCAAATAAATATCTAAAAAAAAAACAGGCATATTTAAATTATTTTAAAAATATATAAATTAAAACCAAAGCCTAAGCCTAAGACAAGCCGGTTTACCAAAAAACACAGAAGCGAACCATTTCTTTGTGGAACAAGTTTTGTTGCCCATTTCTTAAAGAGATAAAAGTTGATGATGGGATTTTGCAACATTTCACCCGCAAGAGTGGAAAAATCGCGAGAAACGTTTCTGTTTATCATTCGATTGGCCACAAATGCCTTTTTCAAATATCTTTGCTAACATTTTGAGGGGTGTTTCACCATTTGCTTCGGCCTTATATTCAATTTCAAGAATCTTTATTTTTAGTTTTAATTTTTATTATTTTTTAGCTGATTTTTTTCCATAATTTCTATAACTAAATATATACTTGGTAGTATGATAAGCCGTTTTTGCGACTCAGCTAGATTTGTATATAAATTTGTTTAATGCATCAGTTTTGTTTTCTGCTTTAGTCCAATTCTGTTTTATGAGCAACAAGCTCATAATTTGACAAAAGATATCTCTTATATACACTTAATTCAATTATTACAACACTAGCCAAAATCTTCTTTGAGTCTGGGAATAGAGTATTTGGCAGTCGCTAGCTATCGACGTCCATTCGATTGTTTTTAATTGAGCACAAACTGCTTAAGCACTCGAAATGGTTTCAACTTTTGGGCTTGGCTGACACATAAAAAACAAAAACAGAAACCCACCCAAACTGATCCATTTATCGAGTAAAACTGTTTGCAAAGTTGCGACTAAAGTTTTGAGGCCTAATTGCACCTCAGTTGGATTTAAACCCAGCAACTAGAAGCGTTGCGTTCACGACTATTCAAATAGACGATGCTCAATAATAGAGACAATACAGGGAAAGTATGGATAGATAGAATGCTTCAATTAAGGTGTTTTCCGATCGCCTTTAATGTTATTCTGTTTGACAGGCGCAATGCATGTGTGCCATATTTAATTGAAAGTCCTTATCCTAGCGACAAAATGTTTACTTAAACAGATTATTAATCTTGCATAAGCTACACTCGGCTATCATGTGCTCTATTTATCATAATTTGTCTGCATTGTCCAAAGAGATGTGCTTATAACCAGGCTAAGACAACATATTCGAACTGCACACATAGGAAACTCAATTCCGATACACGAGCATGGCCAGCCACTAAGCACCGATGTAAGTAAATAATTCAAGGACCTAAAGTGATTAAACTTGATATGCATGACTAATAAACGTAGCTGAACTTGTGCATGGCACACATACATACATACACAGCATGTGTATCTGTGTGTGCGCTTTCGATAATATGGCACATTGTTCGGGCTCATACCCATTGCAGCTGAACCTTATTCATGTTACTGTTACTGTAACTGTTACTGTTACTGCTGGCAGTCATGTCCATGTCCTGCTGCTGGTCCAGTGCCCACTTACAAATTGAGCAACACCAAATCCGAGTGATGGATGTGGTGCCTGTTTTCCAATGCTGAAATACGAAGCCGCACACTAGCCCAGCATGGCGATGGGCAAACAAAGGCACAGCGGGGCGGATGAGCTAGAGGTGGGTAGGTTGACGGTGAAGGTGAACATGAGGGTGTAGAGGAGCCAATGGGTGAGTTCGAGCAACTAAGCTCAGAGATTTTGGCTCTTCATCAGTTGGTGCAAGCGTCGACAGCAGCCACAAAACTTCTGGCACAGTCAATTGCGGCAAAATGTCACTCAATTTAAAGTTTCCACTAACTGACTAACTGACTAGCTGACTACCTGACTAGCTGACAAGCTGACTACCTGGTTACCTGACAGCCCGACTAGCGGGCTGTAGCCACCCTGCCATTGAACACACTTGCAACTGTTATTTGCTGCAACTTTGCGTTGCCCATAGAAATGCTGAAAAGTTGATATTTCGACACGTTGTACAATGGACAAAATGGGACAGTTGTTAAAGGTGTTCGATAGGGCCAATATCGATTAAAAGCTCGATACATATCGATTATCTTTATAATCGAAATACATACGATACAACCAATTATCATCATGCAATGAAATTCTTCATTATCAATCATTCAAACGTACTCGTCAATCATCGCTTATAATTCTCAAGTGGTTATAGCTTTGAACATCAACAACACAACGAACGAACAACAAGTCTTCATTACAAATTCTTCTTTCACCCATTTCGGCGAATCAACTGTGCTGTGTGGATTTTGTTCAACCAGCCATTAAATAACTGTGCGATCTGTTGCAAACAAAAAAAATGAAGAAATTTGTGGAAGTTCGCTGATTTTTAACATGACGTAACAGTTGCAAGTAAAGCTAGCGTTTATCATATAAAACTTAGATTCTTGAAGTTGAATTATTTCTACAAATTACATTTGAATGCTGCATAAGATTTAATTTTCTATTCTATTGAAGATTATACATGAACAAATGTAATGTTTAGCTCTATAAATATTGAAATTTATTTAAAAAATCACACGATTTGGCCCACTGTCCCTAGAAGGCAGCTAACGAAATCGAAATTGAAACCAAAATCAAGCGTAAAATTCATTTAAAATGTTCGCACCATCCGTTCATTCTCATTCTCTTCCTTTATCTCCATCTCACTCACACTCTCTCACTCTCGCTCCCTCTGCCACACCGCAGTAAGTGCTAAAAATACAAAAATTTCTTCACTTCCTTGGACGCCAGGGCTGAAGGAATCTAATCATCAATATCAGCTCGGTGTGTGCCATATGGCTTTTGCTTACTGGAATCCTTGACACGATGGTTTTCAAGTTTCGTTTGTTTTAAGATATTATATTAGGCTGTTGAGGTTATTATAAATACTTTTTCTTGCTTAAGTTTTGTTAGTATTATTTATATTTACAAGAATGATCTCCAGACATAATTATTCTGACGCCAAAGGGGTATTTTTATTCTCATAAAATAGATCTGTTTCAATAACTTTTTATAAATTTACAAAAAAAATGAGAAAACAAATGCAGATGCATTTTTTCTATTCTGAGGGTATTTATTATTATTAAAATTATTATTTTATTATTATTATTATTATTAATATTATTATTATTATTATCAATATTATTATTATTATTATTATTATTATTATTATTATTATTATTAATATTATTATTATTATTATTAATATTATTATTATTATTATTATTATTAGTATTATTATTAGTATTACCATTGTTATTAGTATTATTATTACTATTATTATTATCAATATTATTATTATTATAATCAATATTATTATTATTATTATTATTATTATTATTATTATTATTATTATTATTATTAGTATTATTATTATCATTATTATTATTCTTATCATTATCATTGTCATTAATATTTTATCTTGGTATTACTTAAGATACCAAGCAAAAATTGCCTTCATGTTATAAAGTGAAACAAATGTTTCAATTGCAATGCATTTGGATGAAATCTAATTACGATTAAAGTATGTACTTGGTCTTAAATCGAGTTCCATTTCGATTCAAATCGGATTACGCCGAACGCATTTGATGAAATGTATTCCTGTTGAAAGCGATTTGCAGCCCTGTATTTGGGAATTTAACCTTAATTTGATACAGTTAAATGCGTGGGTGTTTGTAGAGTGTTAGATGGGTGCGGTGGGGAGATGGAGATGTGGCGAGGGGGAGTTAACACCGACTGGGCTTTGTTGGGCGTGGCACGTGTATGGGTAATTGTTGGCGCGTTTGATTTGATTGAAAGTCGTGGCAAGTGCCGTGGCAATGAAGACGGTAGAGAGACATTCGGCGACAGAGTGTGTTTGCGTGCGTGTGTGTGATGAGCATGTGTGGCTGCGAGGGGTGGTTAGGGGGGGGGGGGGGGGTTGGAGTGGTAGGTGAATTCCGGTGGGACAGTGTAGAGGTGTGGCAGAATGCTTGGCATATGATTGTGTAATTGATTTTATCAATAGAAAAGTAAAGCAAAGACAATGATTGCGTGCATGTAGTTGTGGCCAGGTGTGTGTGTATGTGTGCCTGTGAGTGTGTGTGTGTGTGTGTGTGTGTCTTGGCTAAGGTTAAGTATTTGCCAGCCGAACGAAAACCAATTACCAGCACCGCGAAGAGTGTATGCGAGGTCAGCAACACGCACGTACGCATTGTAATTTTCTTTTTTAAGATTCCTTTTCCTATTTTTAGGACTTCGCGTTGGCGCCATTAAAAACCATCAGCAAAAGTTGACCATTGCCCGGCCCAGCACACTTCTGTCTATTCTATTCACTTTTACCAAACCCTTTGCTTCTTTTTCTTTTTCTTTTTTTAGTCCCACTTTCCGTGTAATTTGTTCTAGAACGATTTGGCTATTCAAAAAAAGAAAAGGCGAAGAAAATTAAAAAAAAAAAAAAAAATTTAGAAAAAAAAGCAGCCGAAAAAAATTGCGGCCAAGTGCAAAGTAAAGCAAAGCAATCTTTGGCCTCATCAACCTCATTGGCATCGGCATTGGCATTCACATCGATTTTCGCCCTGTGAAAGTGGATTGCCGGATAGGATAGAAAAATCCGCATTGAAAATGTGCCGCGCATCTATTTCCATATAAATTGGCTGTCGTGGAGCATCCAGTGCTTTCGGCCGTATCGCGCCGAGCAACTTTGCCAATAATAAAGCGCCATTAGTGCTGCTACATAAAACGGAGTTGGGAATGGCAATGGGCATCTACAGGGGCCTGTTCATGGATAGTGGGCGGGGCTGTCTGCCAAGAAAGGGGCCCGCAGATAGGCTAACCCAGAGGTGTGCCGACAGCAGGCGGCCAGGTTTCCAACTCCCGAAAACCAAGTAGAATTTCATTCAGATATAGTCGACAAGTTAATATTCTTTCAAATAACTATAAACATTATAAATTGTAAATATTTGCCTATCAAAATGTCCCTTATATAGGCAAAGCCTTGAGAAAATATATATTGCGAAAAATATATCTAATATATATTTTAAGTTTCCGAGTTTCTAATATATTCTACATTATGAATAATTTATTAGTGGGACACAAAACGATGAGAAGAGAAGCAAACATTTCGATTTTAGATTGCTTGCATTTTTCATCTATATAAATATATAAATAAATTTTAAAACTTCATTAAGAAATTATGCGGCCAACATTGACAAAATTATAATTACTTTTCGTTTGAGCTGATTCAGTTAATCAATTGGAATTATGTGCTTAGAATAAGGTTTTAGTTAAACATGACACAGATTCACAAACCTTAAGCTAGCTATCTCTCGGGTTTCTAAAAGCATAACAAATTAAAATATCGCTTATCTACACACACATTTACACACACACACGCACACACACACACACACACGCTATTAAGGTCTGGTCTGGAGCATGCAGGAGGTTGTTATGGTTAAAGTTTCAGTTATTGTTCCGGGCATTGGGGCTGCGGCGGGGGCAGCCGAATATTTTATAGCTGTCCACTTCCGCCTGCCTGAGGGTGTTTTTGCCAATTGTGGGAGAGGGGGGGGATAGAGGCAGAGCATGCTACGGCTTTGCGAGTGGAGCTGGAGCTCCAGCTTGGAACACGATATTTGTTGTTGGGGCTGCTGTTTCTGTTGCTGTTGCGGCAATCAAGAAAAGTGTTGCGATTTTATGGGCTGGTCATATGAAATCATTTTGCACGCTAAAGTCCTAGCCTCCGAGCCTCCCCTATATCGGCCATATAGCCACTATGGCAGGCCACCAAAATACTTTATAGTGCGCGTCCACGCAATTTTTTCCAACGCTTACGTACCACATGAATTTAGGTCTTAGATATGTGCACGTACATATGTGCGTATAACAAGCGGAATTGGCCGAAAGTTTCGTTAGAATAAAAAGCGTACTATATATTTAGTTGGCATGAAAGACTTGTCAAAACTTTTGACACGAAAGCCAACAATTATGCTAAATTTTACATCATGCTCGTTGCCAAAGCAAACTTTTTATTCAAGCATAAAACTAGAACCATTTCGTAACAGCAATTTCTATATAGCTGTATTCCATTTATATTAACTATTTGCATTTGCATACTGAAATTAATAAAAAATAAAAAATAATACCCAATAGCAGCTTTTACTTTATAATTTTGCTTGAACCAAAATAATTAACCAAACTAAGCTAAGATTCTTGGGATTGCACTTTATAAAACAAGGCAATATATATGCCATGTTTTTAGTGGATTTTCTTGTATGTTTCATTGATGCTCGAGATTGTTTGTACTTTGCAGACTCACAGCTTCTCCTTCCTTAGATGGAATGTCATTTTCTCTGTCATCTCTGTCCAAAGTTGGCCTCTACCAAAAATCGTTAAGGCATTTCTGTCTATATTTCCATTGCATTCCATTTATTAAAAAAAAAAAACTGCATTATTTGGATTACAGACAGCTTGCCCTTGAATTTATATCTTATTTTCTCCAATCAATAGTATTCATTTTTTTTTTGAGTGCAAATTTTATATGTACGCCAAAAGGCAGACGAAATAGAATCAAAGTTTTTCATATTTGCATATATATATATATACATACATATATAAATATATGTATGTATAGATTTATTCACAAATCTGTATTTATGAATTTGTGTAAAGCCAAAAGATGTACAAAATGCAAAATGCGGAGCACAAACTCTTTAAAAGCCGCTTAAAATGTTGGTTTTTTTGTTCTCGCTAAGAACGTTTTGTTTAAATTTATACAGGGCCTTAAAAGTTTGCAAAGCGCGCTTTAAACTTAACTTGAGCACATAATGTCATCCCATAAATTAGTGAATATATATATAAATGTTGAGCTATAAATGGTTATCAGAAATTTGCATTATCATAAGCCAAACTTTGATTTACGCTGATGATACGCGAGGGTGTGCGCGCGTGTGTGTGTGTGTGTGTATGTGTGTGTAATCATTGAGCAGTGCCCTGCGGCCAATGATGCGGCACTTTCGAGTGGAACATGTACACACGCACAGATAGAGTGGGAGGGAGAGTGGGAGTGGGAGAGAGACAGCTGTATCTGTCCACGTGGAGAACGCTTTTCACTTAATACAAACTCAATTAATAAAGTTTACGACCGCAGCCAGCGTAAAAGTGCTTTGATGAGGCGGAAAAGTGCTTTAACCCTTAACCGGGCACCTTTTGATTGTAAATGGCATTTGTTGAGCCTGTAATCGACGCCAGGGGGCGCCACAAATGGTCAGCCCTAAAAGAAAACTGGTTGATATTTGATTACATTGCCCATTGATGAGGTGCTCAACCGAAACGCGAGCACAACAAACACCAGCACACACACACACACACACACACACACACATACACGCAACGAAATTGCGTTAAAATTATGTAAATAATGGCAGTTCAGGCTAAAGTTTCTGCGGGTGTCCGCAGCTGAGGATCTGCTAACGAATCGCAGTTGTCGCTGTCGTTGGGCCTAAAAACAAAAGCAACAATGCAAATCCTTAACAAAAAAACACAACAACAACAACAACAACAACAACAACAAGAAGCATAGCAACAACAATTCACTGATGATAATCTAAGGCCAGGTAACGAGCCAGCCCAAGCTTCCGTCACGCACCCGGGGGGCATTGCTGGCATCGCTGTTAGCCCTGCGCCTGCTCGCCCGTTGTTGTGTTTTTTATGTTAATGAATTTATTTATTATTATTTCATTTTTTCGTCGACGCGGCTCTGTTACATTTTTATGGAGCTTTCATAGCAGCCCCCGCTACCCGCGCCCATTCGTATTATGCTGGAAAATTAATTTTGTGTAGCACCCGAGTAAGACCAAAAATGTTAGCCATAAAAGCCAACATGCGGCAAACAATGCGCATTCGCCATGTGAGCCGCCTTATCGGCCATGAAATACACACACACACACACACACACACACACACACACACACACACATGTACAGCTCAGGGCTGCGACATCGTTCTTTTGAACAGTCTTAACGCACTTTCAATCAACTTGAATTGGGCAATTTGAATGTTTTGCTTGGCCTGGGGGAAAAATCGCTCACTGCGAACTTCCGGCTGGAAAAGTGCTACGCAAATTGCTGACTTTATAAGCCGATCGACAGCCCTGGCAATAACTCTTTAAATTTGGTGTTCTTCAAAGGAAAGCAACAACATCAGCATTAGGAACATTAACAAATGTCTCCCTTTGGACGCCGCCAGGCTAATTACAGCCACTGTGCACGCTGGCATGCTGGCACGCCTCCATGCCGCCCACATTAGCTAATTATTTAAAATGCTCACAGACATTAAAAAGCACTTTCGCGTAAAAACTGGAATGATAATCGCTGACGCTGCCTCTCAAAGCAACCCAGTCCAGCCCACCAAAACCGAACCGCCAACCCATCCACCCATCCAACCATCCAACCATCCAAACAGGGCACGCATTTGCCGCCCCTCATCCTTGCACAACTCAGCTGTTGTTATTGTTTCTGCGCTTGTTTAGCCGTTGTTGGTGCTTTTGTGGCTTTTTTGATAATGACGCTGATTAGTCAGCGCTTACGAGGACTCTACAACGTCTTCTTATTTTCATTTCATTCCGTTTCACAGCGCGACCCGCTCGCCACAGCAAATTTTACCGCTTCTGCAGGGGCTGTTTCTTATCTATGATGGCATGGCTTGTCGCCTGTTAACAGAATACCGCCACTGGCTGGCAGAGCTATCAAAAAACTTTAAAACCTCCCATCCGAATGACGCAATCCAATCCTCTGGCTTACAATTACATAAGTATGTATTGTTGTGTGTGTGTGTGTGTGTGTCTCTGTGTGTAGGAAAGAGGCTCGACTGACATTTCTCACAATTCGTGTAATCATATTGTAATATTTACCATTTTATATAAGGGTTAGCACTCTTAAAGAAGAATCTGCTCCCTGACAGCAGCTAGATACTTCCTCTATGGTTACGAGGTCCGTTTCAGGTTATTCCCTATACTAAAGAGGTTTCTCAATTAACAGCAAGAGTTAACCAAAAATTGTTTGCATATTTCTCAAACAAAACTTTAAGTACTTGCTTACTTAAGTCTTTGAAAATCGCAGAGAAAGGCGATATTTAAGAATTTCAATATTTGTACATTTGGTAATACAATACGCTGTCCTGAAAAATTTTAGTACTTGTATTGCCTGCCTACTCCCTATTATTTTAAAAGTTTAATAATATGTTAAAGTTAATCTTATATAGTGTTATTCGCCTATTACATGCGCGATCCGACTTCTGTGATGGGTACTAGAAGCGAACTGGACTCGGCGTTTGGTTGAGCAACACGTGCTGCCAACTCGAACCCATGTGGCTCCTGTGCATATTAAAACAGTTCCCACTGCATATTTGTTGTTAATTACCCAAACTACTCAAAGTTTTATGGTTACCTTGTGCACGGGGAATAGAAATAAAGTTGTAATCAAATTACAGTGTTTACATGAAAGCATGAACAAATATATATATATATATATATATTATATACATTCCCAAATAGCTACACAAATTTGATTAAAGCAATTTTGTTGCTCTCAAAAATTAAAATACACTACTTACTTGCCCAAGTAATATGTACCTGATTTTATGGGCATGAGCTATCTAGGTGGATTGTATAATTAGACTAAAACTATATTCTATTAGTCTTGCACCTTCTGTTTCTTCGAATTTGTATACTCAGAGGGGTATGAGGGGTATGATTTTACGGACCAAGTATTCATATCTTTGACTCTGTAACTTGAGAGTTTGACCATTTTCTCAAAGCATATAGACAGGCCATATATATAGTCCATTTGTGTTGGATACATTAGTTCCAGTTTAGGAATCAGGGTCAAGTTTGGCTTTTTATAAATCAGATCAACTCGTCCAGGGTATTTGTGCATCGGCACACCTGAGTATACTGCCAGCTTTTCCATCAAATTCGAATTTATCTTTTCACCTAATCATCTGCGTTCATTGCTGAAATTTTCTGTCTATTTCGATTGACAGCAATGGAATGCTCTGGTAAAAAATGTTTGTTTTGAGAAAATGATATACGATAAGCAGCACAATAAAAATGGGGGAAACAACTTGTTCGCTATAAATGTTGTGAACTCTCGACTATTTTTATGTCTGAGCATAAACATTTCCATCATTTCAATGTTTTTTTTTTCTGTTTTATTTTTTTTTTTTTTGATTTCTTTGGATTATTTTTTGCAGCAATAAGGAAAGCAAACAAGATAAAAACAAATAGTCAGGCAAACAACTGTGAGCCAATTTCCAATTACCTAATTGCAAGTAAACTTAAATCAGTCCTAAATTTCAAATTTGATAAATTGTAATCAAATTCGGGGTAAACACGAGTGCAAAATAAACAGTGCCAAGTCAAGAAGAACCGTATACAGAATGTTAATTAATAATGATTTTTTTTTCTTTTATATTTTTATATTTTTTTCTTGGCTTTTGTTGTCCGGTTCGTAATTCAGATATTTTGATGCTTTTCTTTTACAGTCGAGCATTAAATATTATATTGTTATTCGATAGACTCTGCTAGAAAAAGCTCTCAGCCGTTTGAAGGGTCGATTTAAGAAGCCTTCAGGGAAAATTTGAACTTTTAACAATTTTTCTTTCAAGTTTTGCTTGCAGTATTATATTGTAATGCAGAAGTTTTAATCCCAACTTCAGTCAAAGACTTTAAGCAAAATTTGATTATTTATATTAGTTTCGAAATTAAAACTTATATAAATTGCCATAAGGTGTTTCGGTTCACGGTTCGAACCGAAGACTAACTTTAATGTTGGGCTCTCCGGGTTTTGGTTCGAGCCTTGGTTCTCGCATTGATTTATTTTATAATTAAGTACAAATTGAACAGGCAGAAGAAAGCTGACCTCATAAGGAATATATATTCTTGATCCGTATCTATAGCCGACTCAGAGTCGATCTTGTCATGTCCGTCTGTCTGTCCTTCCGAATGTATGAACGCAACGATCTCAGAATCTGCAAGGGCTAGACAAATTTTTCGAAATTATGTAGTAGAACAAGTTTGTTTTCGATAATCGATAGCTTGACCCGTTTTTAAGCAATCGATAAAAATCGATATCGAAATATTTGTATATTCAAATCTCTGGTATGTGGCTTCTAGAATAGTATTTACAGATCTTCCGTTTTATATCTTTAGTTTAAGGTTTGGTTCGTAGTTAATAAAAAATTTAAATTCTCGGCTGGCAGCCTAGTCTTAAGTATTTGCCCATTAAAAGTTATGTTCCTTTTAAAGAAATACGTTTTTTTTCAAAGTTTTGCTTAAGCTAAAACAAAAAAAAAAAAGGTTTAACAAACTCTACTTGTTTTTATTCAGTTTGTGCATTGAATGTTTTTCCTGTACCTTTGGTTATTTTTTTTATTTTTTTTAGAAAATCCCTTAATTAAAATCGTTGGCAAGCAATTCAAAATTGTTAAGATTTTTTTTTTTTATCGGTAGAAAAGACCTTTCTGTTCGGTTTGCCTTGTGTCTTGCCCTTTTTTCTCTCAGCCCGTCTCCATCAAATTAACACCTTATGGCTGCCCGGGACTGGGAGCTATAAGAACCGACGCCGTGGCCACTGGGCAATTAACAAGCATGGAAAAACAGCATAACAAAAAAAAAAAAAAAAAAACATCAGATATGTAAATGTAAACTTTTAACTGGGCAAACTCTCAATGAAGGCCAGGGGCGTGGGTAGGTCATTCCACGTGGCGGGGCATTCAGCGAACGATTCCATGGTCCGTTATGTGCTCTGGCGGTGCTGGAGGTGCCGGTGGTTACGTCATTTAAAGACACGCAACTTGGGCAAAGGCGAGTGTGTCTATGTGTGTGTGTGTGTGTGTGTGTGTGTGTGTGTGTGTGTGTGTCTGCCGCTGTTGTTACTGTTTTATTGTGTTGTTTGTTTGTTGGACTCCTTGACTGACAGCAGTGCGTACGTCAAGCCAAGTGCCCAAATTCTTGACGCACGCGGCATTCATTCAAGGCATGTTACATGCCTAGCTCTGCCTTTCCTTCTTTATTAATATATATATATATATTTTTTTAATGTACTTTTTTTTGTGTTTCTTTTGCTACCTTTGCAGCTGCTGTTGAATTGTTTATTTTATTATTTGTAATTTTTTAATATGTTGTTGCTGCTGCTTGGATTTGTTTTTGTTGTTGTTTGGGTTCTTGTCGCGCTGCAGCTTTTAACACGCATACAAATGCGCATAACACGCATACCAGCGCAGCTGCTCTCAGCCCGTCTGTGTGTGTGTGTGTGCGTGTGTGTGTGTGTGTGTGTGTGGTGTGGTGAAAAGCTTGCTCGCCCGCTGTTGGCGCGAGCGTCTGCTGTGTTACGTCTTGGCGTGGTGAATTTGGCGTTCGTCCTGCGCTAGTGTGCGTTACATAAGTCGGTTATGAACCGCAGCCCGCCGCTTCACATGTGACACACGCACCAACAGAGCGACAGCAGCAGCAACAATAACAACAGCAACAACAACAACAACAACAAGAGCAACAATTCACCACGGACCGAGTTGGCAGCTCCATGCAGCCATTCATACAAGCCAGCACTTGTGTGTATGTATGTATGTTAGGTGTAGGTTCTTGTGCTTGTTATTACTGAACGCACACACACACACACACACACACACACACACACATACACAGCGATTGAGAGACTGGGCACCGAGACACACGGCTCTCATCTGGCATACCATTGAATGTTTGTCGGTTGGTTCGTTCGCTCGTGGAACGTGGCAACGCTTTCAGTCGTCGATTTGACCGCCAAACAAACGCAACGCAACACGAGTGCGCCACGTCGAACGCACACAAACAACAAGAGCAGCAAGCGCAGCCAACGCATCCAACAGCAGCAACAACAACAAATTGAAAGCCAAACGGCTGAAAGAATATTTAAAAACAACAGTTTGTTTTTTTTTTGTATTGCAATTTTTTTTTTAAGTTTTAACAGTTTTTTGCACAATAAATGCCTTAAAAATAAATTTTAAAAATTTATCGCCAAAAAGCATAAAATGTAAGCAAAAACAAGTGGAAAGTACAAATATTTATTTGAAGTAAATAAATATTAATATTAAAAATAAAAACAAAAAAACGAAACAAAACAAAAGAAACGCAACAAATTGCTAATGAAAACATAAAACAGCCATTAGCATTATCAAAATAACAATAATAATAACAATAACAATAAGAAGCAAAACAAAAGTCCAGCTAAGCAGGCAATGATAAAGCAGAGACACAAAACAAAAGGACCAAACATCAAGTGTTGTGTTTTTATATTTATTTTCATGCTTGTTATATGAACATAAAAATTGTGCAGAAATGTGTTGCATACTTTTGTGCCAGAGCCGAAGCCACAACACGTATTTTTTTTTTTTTTTTTGTTTTTATATACCATATATATATATATATATAAAATTCGTATATATATGCATATTTATATATCTGTGTGGGGTTTGGCGTTTGCAACGCTTACAAAACTTGACCCAAATTAACGTACTGCGGTCCAGCAGTTGCCGCTTTTCAAAGGCAGCTCGCATTGGCTGCAGGTGGAAGCTGCGATTTGACTGCCACACACAGGGGCAGTAACACACATACACAGGCACACACACGCACACACACACACACACACACACACAACCACACACATACGCACACACACATACGTACAGACAGAAGGGGACAACGTGCAAGGATTATGTAAACAAAAATAAGTTGATTCGCTCCCGCTAGAGCAGCAGCTGCTACTGCCTGTCATTCAGTCAGTTTGTCATTTTGTCATTTTGTCAGTCTGTCACTTTGATGAGATGTCTTTGCTCTGACCCCTCTCTGCCCCCTTGCAAGTCACTATACCTCAATGGGTGCAATCACGCACACAACTGCCATGTAATCATAATAAACACAACGCGAAAAAAACACCATCGCACAGTTAAGAGTGTGTGTGTGTGAGGGTGGGTGGGTGGTTTGATTAGTTGCCCTAATGCAACTCAATCTGTAGCCGCTTTGCAATCTGTTTGCGTGCCGAGCGTCAATTGCCGACCGTGGAGCAGTCTAAAAAGTGACAACAACAACAACAACAACAATAACGGACATGAAGTGCTTTTTAATTTACAACAATTATTAAATAATTGGTAATGCAACAAATCTCTGTTAATTAGCGCACAAAACGCACACCAATTGTCCCTCAAAAACATTTGCAATTAAATGCCGCGAGAATTTCTATTAGCCGAAATATTTTTATGATATTTATAGCTTCGTTTTTTAGCTCGATTCTGTTGAACGTCATTTACAGAGCGAAAATTCCTGTTTGAATATTCCTGAATATTTATTTGCATTTTAATATATTTATAAAAAAAATTGTTAGAAATTTACAATATTTTATGACAGTTATATGCCATATATAGTTAAACATATATTGCCATATATATGCCATAAACATTATTATAGTATATAATGTAGTTGCCATAAATATTTCTCTCAATACCTGAGAAATTATTTTTCACATTTTTCTAACTTTCATATTTAATCTTAAATGCAAGTTTTTTTTTAAACCTTTTTAAATGTTTTGAAGTAATTAAATGGTGCAAATTTAGACCGTCTTGTGATTTAATTAAAAGTGTTTTAGTGAAATGATTTTAGTTTGCTTCGAGTTCTTGATTTTTGAGCAAATCTCGAAATTTGGCATGCAGCTGATTTTATTTCTTTCATTTTATAACTAACTTTAAATGTTGGTAAAAGAAGATTCAGGGTATCTCCTAGTCGGGAATTCCTGAGTAGATATGTATTTATTTAAAAAAACCGTTGGAATATTCTGTCTACATATTTTTAATATATAATAATACAGTTTATCTCTCTACATACGACTGTTTATCCTAAGTGACTGATTGATTGCCGGACTGACTCGGGGATCAAGTTTATATTTGTATTCTTTATGCTTTAGATGCCCACTAAGACAGGGGTTTGGTAATTTCACCTGAAAGTGTGAAAAAGTCGTGAAAAACGTTTCAACGAAACTCTTTAGCTAGCGATCCGTTTAGGCTCAAAAATAATTTTTGAAGATCCTTGTTCAAATTTATTTTCTGACAAACACAAAATTAAATTTTTTAGTTTCTTCCAATCGTTTTCCAACTATTTTTTAAGTCCGACGTAAGCTTCTTAGCGATTTTTGATATTCTATCCGGAACTATGTTGAATTGCCGAAAAATGGTTGCATAAAAGGTTTTATTTACCGTCCAATTGACTGCATAGATTTTTGTAACAAGTCATGTGAAACGTGTTTCAGACTTTCGGTAAAAAGCCTTCCTTCGATCGAACATATGCTATGTTTCGGGTGTAAGCTCATTTGCAAAGATCTCTATGAAAATTTGTTTGAGACGAGGGGACGTTGAATGGGTATTTAAAGGTTTCAAATTCGTGGAGCACAATTTGGTCCGAGCAAAGCTATGTTAAAATACATCTATCCTCTTAAAACTTAGCCAAGCACATCTTATGGTTATTTCCCATTACAGTTTATACCTATTCCAAACAAAACTGTATAGCTCTTCAGCAAGTCGGACTTGGCTGGCCAGAAATATAAAAAGATAGGGCGGGAAAGATGTGCAATTTTGATGCGTGCAGGGTATCAAAATTAATGTGGCAAAGGCACTTGAATACTCGTATTCGCATTCCTATTCACATTCGCATTCCCATTCATGTGAGCATTTGTTATGACTGACCTGTCAATCGAGAGCTGCAGAAATATAACTTACAATCCATTTAATACATATAACTCGCTGGGTTATGGGCTAGAAGGCAGCAGCGGCAATGCGACAAAGTTGGCAATGCAATAGTTTTGTTGGCAAGTGTAGAAGGTGGCAAGTGTAGAAGTAGCAGCAACGGCAAAATACAAAAAAGTGTAGCATACGCGCAGGCTGCATCGTTTTAGGAACAGCCGCCGACGCCGTGAGGCTAAAGCAATGTAGAAGATGAACACAGAAATGCAGCAATAAAATTGCAACAGCATGAGATATAAACGTTGCAGCAACAACGAAAGCAACACACACAGCACACACACATACACACACCAGTACACACACAAAGACAAAGTTAGAGAGACATTCATTCAGATAAAAAGAGTCGAGTTACACCTACAAGTCAGCATGAGGCGCGGATTTGGTTAGGTAAGTTTGCTGGCGTGGCGAAGGGGCTGGTTGGGTGGGTTGTGGGGTAGTGTGAGAGGTGCTCTGGCCATCTATCTATCTCTGTCTATCTCTGTCTGTCTCTGTCTGGCACTGGCACTGCATTAGCAGCCAGCTGTGAACGAAATAAACGTAAAAATATACGTTAAAATATTTTTAGTGTGAACAATTCCGCAAAAGCGAGAAGCGAAAACTGAAATGCTGAGAAAACTTTTCGCAAGGCATTACACACGAACGCACACAGAAAGAGACGCACACACACACGCAAGCACACATATACAGCTGACAAGATAACAGGCACACACATACACACACACACACACACACATATACATGCACACAATAAGTCGTGTTTAGTTAGGAAATGCTATGTGTGCCAAAAAAAAGGGCAGCCAAAGGCAGTGTTTTCATGTGTATGTGCGTGCGTGTGTGTGTGTGTGTGTGAGTGAGTCAGGTGCTGGTTTTGCTGTCAGTTTTGTAAACAAACAAAGACAAAGGGATTTTAAAAATAATAGCCTAGGAATGCAATTTCAATATATATCGAATATATATATTTAATGCCATTGTTCCCCTAATGCAGTCAATATGTTCTATTCAGATATTAAACAAAACAATGCAACAACAAGGCAAAGTATACATATATATATATTATATATATATGTATATATTTGGTACAAGCTAGCTTGCCGTTTCGTGCCTAATTGTGTGCACACATCAAAAAGCTAACACACACGCCGCAAACACTTCAGATGGCATCTCTGCCTGTGCCTTTCCCAGTTTCACATGATGAGAAATGTAACTTTAAATAAGTTTTGTGTGAATTGTCCGATAATTGTATTTATATATATAAAATAGAACAAATATATTTATATAAAGGAAGCCTACTTAACGAGTGAGTTGTCTCGAGCTTCTGATGGCCATGAACAGATCGACTTGGCTGTTGATGATCATTTGGCCTGCATTTTTCCATTCTATACATTATGCTTGTATTGTACTCCTTTTTTTATTCAAAAGTATTTCTTTTAATTTTAAACACAATTCTGATTGTCTATAGCTGATAGCGTAAATGCTTTCGATAGATTGAAAAATCTACAAAAACCAAAGGCAAGCAGACGTGCTCACAAAGATAGTGTCCCACATGGGGACAGCTGGCATCCAGCTCAGAATAGAAGCAGCTGCTAGACGAGCTTTGAATATGGTTTTAAGCACAAATAAGTTGAGAGTTTATGTACGGCTGGCTCTGAAGTTCGTATAAGTGTGATACACGAACTGCTTGTGGCCCATAAAAAAGCGTTGCATACTTTTGTGGGCTGGCTGAGTGTGTGGTTTTGATTTTAGCTGTTGGCCCGCACTTGACACTTTTGTTACGGCTTTACGGCCATTTTGCATGCCACAACTCGGTGGCAGACTCGCAAACTAGTTGTTGCTGTTGCTTTTGTCTGCGTCTGAAATTAACAGCATTTATTTCATTGCATTTTTATGCGCCTCATTGCGGACGACATTGTCAACGTCGTCGTCGTCGTCGTCGTCGTCGTCGTCGTTGTCGTCGTTGCCGTCATTGTCGTCGCTCGAGTCTGTGCCTGGGAAAACAAAGGCAACTTATTTTTATGCTATGCGCGTCAGCGGCAGAGGCAATAGACAGAGACAGAGAGAGCGAGATAAATAGTGAGAGAGCGGGAAAGAGAGACAGAGTACAGTCAACGCCCCTCTTTACCCACATATGCAGGGTTAAGTTTCATTTTTATGCGCTTTTGTTAGCAGCAGCATCTCTTTCTGGCCATTTTTAGTTGTTGTTGCTGTTGTTGTTGTTGTTGTTGCCGTTGGCAACTGTCATGCAAAGTTCGAGTCTAGAGTTGACCTGAAATGTGAAAAGTGTGAGCTGTTTGGGCGTTTTGTTGTGTTATATTATGTTTTGTGTGTGAGTGCTTGTGTGTGTGTGTGTGTGTGTCTGTGTCTTCATTATTCGCTGTTAGCCATGGCAATACCGGTTACTCAAATTGAACAGCCAGCTGGACACGCCCACAGTTCTGCTGCTATCAAGCTTTGCCAGAGTCATCAAAGTGTCGACTGTCAGCTTAGTGTTGGATATCATGCAAATTGCACAACTGTTCCACACTCTAACACAAACGCACACACACGCACACACACACACACACACACATATACAAACACATTCGTCGCAAATGAATTGTCAACAGAGAGAAATGTAATCCATTATGCCAGATGGATGCATCTACATACAACTGATCAATCTGAAAGCCATGTCAGTCCGTCAATCTAGCTTGGGTTTCGTGCAATATACAACTGTTTTGATTGTCATTCCCACAATTAATGTACTATAATATTTTATTTATAGTCATCTATAAATACTAGCAGATAGCCCGTCGACACTTTCAAATTTCCTTTGCAAATATCCGTATTGATATATAAATATGCATAGGAATATTGGCAGCAGGGAGACGAACAGAACAAAAGAGGTACAGAGCAAAGCAGGAACAAGAGAAAGATAGAGAAAAAGAGAGAGAGAGAGAGAGCGAGAAAAGGAAAGAGAGAGAGAGAGAGAGCGGAGGAAAGAGAGAGAGGGACAGATTAAAAGCGGACATAAATCTGTTTTAATTGCCAACAAAACTTGTTTAGATAATACTTAAACCATGTAAGTCCTTCTTGAATTTATGAGAAACGCGTAGAAGGCCAAAAAAACTTATTTTTCCTCAAAATTAGCAGCGCAGTCAAATAAAAACATTGTACATGCACACATGCATACTCACACATATACCTATTGAATACTTATTGAATTTATGAGAATCGCATAGAAAGGTCCCATAATAAAAGACGTTATTTTATATAAATATGCAGCACAGTGAAAAGCGAACGTGATCGGCGCTTGCTACTGCCGTTCACACATGCATACATACAAACATATATGCATTCTTACATACATACACACACATGTACATACATATACGTACATATACACATACAACCTATTTCTCAACGTATTAAGCTATTATTAGAAACGAGAGCGAGAGACGCTTATCAGCATTCGTAATCGGCTAATCTAAGTATTTGAATGTCGGAATACCCGACAACCCGACCAGACATAGTATCAGCTCTTGGGGCTAACAAGCTGCCACAAAAATGTTGTAAAAATTAGAGCTGACGTTAGAAATAATTTTGAATGAAATTAATAGTCTTTGCGAGAATTGTCGCAAATTGTTCGTAATACTTTTTATAGTTTTTGTGTATCTTTGTTGTTGTTGTTGATTATTTAAAGAAATATTATAAAGCATATTAAAAAACTTATGGAAAAGTTTTGAAAAAAAAGAAAACTTGTGAAACTTAAAAGTTTGGCACTAAAAAGCAATAGCAGTCAAGTGCAGCCAAAAGGTGAAGCTTCAGCAGTAACAACTGCAGTAAAAAAGCAGCAACAGCAGCAGTAACGGCAACAACAGCAACAACAACAACAACAACAACAACAGCAGCTGTAAGAGCAACAACACCAACAACGACAACATGGGAAAAAAGAGCTCGAAATTGAAACAGGATACCATCGATCGTTTAACAACCGACACATACTGTAAGTATACAGCCATCCATCAAGAATATTTACAATATTATAATAATATTTTTGGGGGCCTAAAATAATTATTTGATTGCCATTTTTATTTTTCACAAAATTTATAGCTCACATCAATCAAAATAAACAATTGGAATGCTACACAAATCTTGTAGCACTTGTGGCACTTAAGAAGCTCTGTGGAAAAGAAAAACCATTTATTTAGCTAATTTGCCGAATTTTCCAGTGCCTATTCAAATGGTCTGGCACTCAATGCTTGACTAAGAAATTGCATAGACCTTACCTTGGCTGCGGGCTCAATCCAAACAATGTTGATTGAGTTTAGTTGCCTGCCGCCTGTCAAGTGCTTATATTATACTTATTATTTGTTGCTCTCACTCAGCCGAACCGCGTTAAGAGTTCGCCTTTATTTCACAGTCTTTTGAGGCATTTATCTATTAGAGCTGTGGGCAGGACCAAGGCACAAACAAAACATCTGAATCGCTGTGCCTTATGTAAAAGCGTGGAGTCGGATGTTGCCACAACAACGCCAGCAAGGCAAATTTCACTTTGTGTCCGCTTATAATTCCCAACTAGTTAAAGAGTCGACTTAGACAAGTTAGCTAGCAGGGGGCAGTGTGAGGGTTGCCAGGACAGCTGTTTGTGCTGGATAATTCCAATTCAACCAACTTATTATGCTAATGAGTCCTGTTGCTCCTGCTGTTGCTGCCACGGATAAGCTGGGTCTTGTCTAATTTTTTTTTAAATACCCTGTAACCATAAAGCGAACGTAAAGAGGATTTAATGCGCAAACAGAGAAATGCTTGCCATGCTGCATTAATAGGCTTAAGAGTTGTCAAACAAGAGCCAAAGACAGATGGACGCATAGACTGGATTCAGGAATATATGTATATATATATATAAATCTGGCATATGTGGCTCGGTTCGACTTTTAAAGTTCTGTGTAGAGGGCATATCAAAGCTGCGCCGCAGTTTTAAATAGAATCTTCTTGCTTGCTATATTTGTTTATAAGTACTTTATTTTTATTTCTAGTTTTATTCTCTGTGGGCTGCTTAAAAATGCAAGTCACCAAGTTTGCGCCTAAAAACTTTGTTGACTAATTGCTTTTTAAAGTATTTTCGTATTTCGTGCTCCGCTGCTGCTGCTGCTGCTGCTGCTACTGCTGCCTTTTGCGGTCCAAGCGAGGAAGGCGACAGACGGGAACATAAATAATTACGCCGCCGGGGGGCATTCGGTGCACCTGGTTGGGCTTCAGCCAGAGTAGCTGCTGGCGCCCTCAAAGTGTTGACAGATTGCTGCCAAGTTGCCAGTTCTTAATGTCCTGGTCCAAGCAATTTGTCTTGCGCCCCTTAAGTCGTGCCTGCTTCTCGCTCCAGTGTCCTTGCTTTCCTTAAAAAAAAAAAGGAAAAAACACACACGGACAATTTCTTGAATTCCATCTTACACTTTGCTATGCAGCTCAATAATCTGTCTAATACTCTAGCCTAATACTTAAAGCTGGGTATATATGGCTAGCTGATAAATATTTCATTTAATTGAGAAAGAAACGGCTTTGGCAAATGAAGAAGAAGCTAAATAAGTTAAAGCCTTGCTGTGTGCGGGCTTCTTGGAGCTTTTGTCTTTTGTTCGGCAAACTCAAATGCAATCAAATGCAGCTTTGGCCAAATTTCTTGGAACATAACTTTCTCATAAGCTGGCCACGCACTTGGCTTAAAGTTTGCTGCGCAAAACTTTGGCCCAAGACATCATACGAAAATTTCAAATTACTGTCTGCACCTGATAGCAGCTGAAACAGCAGCAACGACAACAACAACAAAAACGAACAAAATTTTAGTTATTCGCCAAACAAATGAACTAGAAGTCAATTTATGAACTTTGTGGGACAACGGGTCGTATGCGCGATATGGAAAAGTTTCAGCCCTGGACACGTTATCGTGCTGTTCATTGTATTTGCTGGCTGGGCAATCAATTGGGAATTACACAAATACATATTGTGCTCACATATAGTACATACCATATATTTTTCTGCATATCTTTGACTGCACGGACCACATAGGGGCAGAGAGCCCCACGAATAAATAAATAAATAGCTGGGAATTTGATTAGTTTCGTATGGGTTTCGAAAATCGAATGACCCCCAGCAATAAAGTGCAAATCCCAAAATTGTCTGTATAAAATAGATACAAATTACGGTCAACGCAGTGACGGGCAGGGCACGGCAGGGCAGGGCAGAGCAGGGCAGCAATCCGTAAGGGGTCAGCGTTGGGTCAGCCGTAGCCACAATCTTCCATAAATAATACGTATGTGTTGTTGTGTGGGTACGTCTGAGTGTGTGTTTTTGTCTGTCTGTCTACCTGTCTATCTATCTGTCTGTCTGTTTCAGTCAGTTTCTCTGTTTGTCTGTCTGCTTGTCCGTCATGGTCTACAGGTGTTTGTCTTGGGCCATGTTATACAAGCCTGCGAATTAACAAGTTTAATTGATTTTATAATTGTTCCACAAACAAAGCGACAGGTGCAAAACACATTGCCACACACACGCACCTACAGAGGTGTGTACAAATTGTCAAGAAGACAACAACATGGTCATTAGCCGGCCGAAGTAAGATTTTATCTAACATATATTGGGCATTTGTACAATGATTGCCATTGCTTATTTGGATTGAAGTTGTATCAAGATTGGTCGCCTAATAGCCAGGCTTAGCCAGGGGATTTAAGGCCTCAGGTAAAAAACATGTGCAGGTGCCTTGTGCCAGATAGAGCATGTGCCCTGAAACTTGCTTTGAGTACAGAGTGCAAAGAGATTTTTGAATAACGCCCGCCTTCGTTAATAAATGAATCAGTTTTGGAGGTCATTTAAAGAAAAATTGATTTGAGGCATAGCGAATTTGTGCACTCAATCGAATTGATATGACATATAAATCTGAACAATGAATCAAAACCAGATCAATGCGTTATAAATTATGGCTAGTCCCTCTTATAACTCAGCTATGCAGCTGGGTTGATGTTTGAATTTGTTGCATTGTGTCTGGTGCACTTAATTTTCATTCTGTTACCATCACACGCCAAATGTTTGCTTTTGACATCGCCTGCAACTTGAACTAATTTATATGCCATCAGCGGCAGCCAACAATTGTTGATATTTAGCTCAAACTTAATTGCACTAAATTTGCAAGGCTGCAAACATTAAATTGAAACTGGCAAATTCTTTTCTTTTTTTTTTTAAATTTGAGTAATTTTTATACGTTATTCTAAATGCAATGGTCGAATTTATATTATTTGCTGCACTTCAGCTTGATAGCTCTCAGCAATTAATAAAATGTGTCACACTTCGTCCGCATCACTTAATTTGATTTTGATTTTGATATATTCATTTGGGAAATTTGTTGGTTCTGGTTTAATTCTAGCTGTGTTGCATATTAATTAAAAAAAAAAATAAAGTGCAATCTGTAGTGTGAATAGGTTCTACCTACAAATCGTTTTGCAACACTTGTGCATAAAAGCCTTAAAGCCTTTAAGCTCAGATCTCCCAAGCCTGAACTGAGGCTGTGCTTGACATTTATGTTCTTCAACACGCTCGACCTACTGAAAATATTGCAAAGCCTTATATATGATCTTAAAGCTGTTGCGGCTTAATATTGACCTCTACCCCAATCGAGTTTAACCAACCATAGGTTGATAAATTGAATGATTGGAGCTCAAGGCATATAAGCTCTTTGGCTGAGTAAGATTAGATAAAGATTTTATTTTTTATTTAAGCCACTGATTTGGTTAAAATATTGGAGTTCTATGTTCAGAGGGGCTTGTTTCTAACCGCCTTTGGTCTCAATGGGATATGTCTAACTACTCTCCTTCGGGAACTTATTGTGACAGCTGTACACATTGTTTTGGACTGTACTGTACTTTTGATTCGGCTAAAGTTGTCTTTAAAACTGGTAACACACCTGGCCAAGCGGTTAAAGCGTTTACCGCGACACGGCAGAAGCAAAAAAAGAAAGACACAAGTGTTGCCCAATAGTAAAATTAATGGAGATACAAAGATTGCAAAAAATAAGCAAAAACCGAATCTGAAACGTTTTCAGACTTCACACAGACAAAATGCAATTAAAATCGCGTTGTAAGCACACATATTGATGGCGGCGATTACACAAATATTTCATGTAGCCGCTGCCCATGCCCGTATATTTCGTACATGATACATTCCCGTATATCTATAGATATGTACGGCCGTATGCCCAGGAGTGGGGCACATGTGTGCGTGTGTGGGCGTGTGTAATACGAGGCACGGCAATCAGAAATGCAGCGCGGCACTCAGTTTCGCATGGGGCGCGGTTCTATTTGAATGCCAGCGACAATTGCCGCGGAATTTTCAATGCACCATCAAGTGTGCAGCATGCGCCCGCCTGGGATTGGTTCCGGGTGGCGCACGTAGTCCATGCGCCTGGCATCCGCCTGGCCGCCCCAGCCCAGACTTGAGCTCTGCCAGTCAGACAATATGCATGAGTATCAATCGGAAGAGTTATTTCAACTATGCCACAACATGCCTCGCACTTAACATCAACAAATTTCATATACCAGAGGTTACAGTACTTATTGGCATAGAACTAAGTTTTTGTTTTGTTTTTTTTTTTTTTTTTTGTGGTGCATTAGCAAAATACTCTATGCTTCAGAAAGATTCCACATGTCATGCTTATGGGAAAGGTATTTGTATTCTTGTGTTCCAACCAGGGGGACTCAAGCTAATATTTGCCCAATTGCTGAAACACGCATTTTTCTTTTTATTTTAACAACAATTGACTTTGGAAAATGACTAAACATAATCTTAGTCTGCGATACATTTGCCAAAATGTGCCTAAGGTAACTTCAATGCATTTATCATCTGAGTGTAACTTTTAATATGAACCGTGCCTTGAATCAAATCAGATGCTAAGCCATTGAGACAGAGTCAAGGCATAAGATACTTCAGGGTCAATTGGTTTATTTTAATAGGCGAGTTGGTTCGCGTTGTGAACCGAACCACAGAAAATGTTGTTTGGGCTGGCAGCCCTGCTTTTGTGACAAATATTTGAAAATTATCTTATCGGCTGGTAAACAGCAAAAGTGTACTCTCTATACGCCAAAGCAAAACATAATAGTAGACATCTCTGATCCCATATAGTAGTTTATTTTTGATCAAGTTTAGGAGCTGATACTATATAGCCATATATGTCTGTCTGTCTATCTTAGTTAAATCATATTTATCTCAAAGCTAGTCTGGGAACTTTCAATAAGACTTCCAATTGTGCGTAAAACATATTCATATGCTTGCTTTAGTAGGAATCTTTTAAATTTAGATTATGTATAATACTATATATTTACTGTCCCATCAAATTGGTTAAGAATATAAACATATTAGCACACACCGACGCGATTTTGGGCGTGGCGACAAAACAAACATATGACAGCATTGTAGTTGACAATTATTCTTTTATGATTTTCCTTTATTGTTTTCTAAATAATATTTGTTGTAAAAACACTAACAAATGAGATAAGCAAATATTAAAGCTGACGAGTCCCACTGAAGTTGAGCCGGCGGCTTCTCTTAGACGCACAGATGAACTACCTCAGAGATTTCCGGAAGAGTATCTTTTGTACGGCATCGACAACCGATATGCAATGCCTGATGGTTTTTATTTTAAAAGCGTACTTCGAATAAAAGCATGACTTGGGAAGCGTATAAAAGGATATTGTATGGCAACCATTTGGCGGTGACAGTGGCGCAACTTTATCGACTGACAGCGACAGTCGGCGGTGGCAACAAGTCGTATGAGCAATATGCGCATTATTTACAATACACACAAAACGCACACACATCGGTTCGGTAAATGCTGTTGTATTTTTACATGCCACACGTCAATAATAGACGCAATACCAGCGTACACAATGCCCGGCGGAATAGATAGACGGGATGAATGTGAACGAGCTGTGGGTAGCTTACGCTCTCCTTTAGCCTCTCCTCTCTCTCTACATACCCACTTGGGCGCCCTGCTTGCGCCGGGCGCGCGCTATCGATTACCAATCAATTCGGTATCAGCTTTGGCAATTGTTGATTTTATTGCGTTGACAACGCCCGCGGGCCGGTGCTGGGATGGCGGCCATAATGGGTTGCTCACTGCGCCACATTACTAATTAAAACTCAAACGTAAACGCAGCAAGAAGAACTTCAATTTCTTTATTGACTGTGAACCAAACCTTAAAGCTGTCTATAGAATAGCCAAACCTAAGCCTAAACGTAACCAAACAACCCAAGTCCTTTCTTTTGGGCTAAAACTGAGCATTATTTAAGCTAACTTTGGAAAATAAGAAACATTAGCCGCGAGGCAGCCGTACATATGAGCCAGCGGGAGGTCGCAGCTTCAAATGGGTGCTAACAATAATAATTAAAATGTTTTGTTTGTTATGATTGTTTTGTCAACCACAAGCCTGCCATGCGAATCGCTTGGCAAGCTGCAATTAATCACTTGCCTATCAAGGTGGGCCAAGTTTGCAGCCCCCGTGAAGACAATATGTGTATTTTTGAATTTGACAAGTATTTTTTGTTTGTTTCGTTGATAATAATAACAATGAATCTACATATATATCAAAAGAAAGAAAATGATAATAATGCTGGTATTTGTGGCTGGTATTGATATTGAATATTAATATTGAGCTTGTAATTGAGACGTGGTTTCACACATAGGGATCACCAGGTTTTTCGAATCGAATCGCCCAGAACGTTTGTGAGGCTTGCCGATGGTCACAGATGCGGCATTAAAGATGAACCACAATGCCATGAAAAATGACAGTGGTCGGCTTCGGGGCAGCCATTTGAGCGTGCAAAGCAGTCAATACTCTAAGCCTCTGCCTCGCTGCTCTGCTCTGCTCTGGTGCTCTGTTGCTCGGGGGCTGCGGTAGCGACCTTCCCCTGGGAGCCAGGCTGTGGCTATTGGCCCTGGCCTCGGTCCCGGGCCCCGTTCCTGGCTCCGGCTTCAGCTGTTAAGAGCAATTCCAATGTGTGTAATTTTGCGTGAATTTATGTTTTGGTCTTAAACTTTGCTGCCGCAAGATCCCTCACTTGCTCCCAGCACTTCTCACTAGCCAGAACTTGTGGGCGGGTCGGCGTAACATGTGCGCCATTCACACGCCCATAACGGTCTCAGTGGGAGCTGACCGGCCCGGCCGGGGATCGGGAGACCTTAGCTTAAACGTTTCGTAAACGGCCATTAGGCCACGGTGATGGCAACCATGCCCGAAAATAATAATAATAAGAAAACAAAAAAAAAAAAAAATAAAAAAAAAAAACCCAGCCAGTATATAGAAATTGTAATGCATAGAGGTCAAAATTTGTTTGTCTTGGGCGTGGCCACTAGACAATGAGTAAAATGTAAGTACACACGCGTGCATCAGCTCCTCCGGCACAGCTCATAGGTAAGGGGCTGACGGGTAACGGGCGTGTTTCAGTAGAAGTAACACATGTGGCTTATTTTCAATTGTTTATGTGTGGAGTCTTTTAAGGAAAGATAACCAGCTTGGGTCCTTCTACCTATTTAGTCAGGAATGAATTGTAAACAAAATGAATACCTTGGCATTTATAAAAGTCCGAATATTTTAAATCATTTTCGTTTCATGGCAATTCATTTTTTCTTTCAAGGGGCTAAGGATTAGATTCGACTCTTGTTTATTCAACTCATGCGGTTTAACGTTCCTGACAAACAAAATATTTCAATTCCAGCTTAAAGTGAGGCTGCTTCAAATAAGCTTAAATCAATTTTAAAAATAGCAACATTTCCGAGTCAAACTTATATCAATAATATAGAACGCTTTCTATATGTGCTTAAAATTGACTTATCTCATGTTGGGGAACATGCAATACCCGAGCTATATGCCTGAGAGACTTTTAGTATTAGCCAAATATTATTCTTAATCAAATGCAAGCGATCGGATCTTTGGTTTGCATTGCGACAATCGGAGCTCTGGTGCATAAGCTTATACATAATAATATTAAGACATTTATTTTAAGTTCTTGTCAGCAAATGTCTTTAGTTTCATTTCGTATTTCATATGATATTATGTATTGGGATTAAGTATATGTGGATATCTGTTCTTTGCTCATCCGCATACTGCATACATAAAATGTTCAAGCATTTTAATAGACATTATTTTCCTGTTTCGATTTCAGTTACAGAAAAAGAAATACGTCAATGGTGAGTATGGGAATTGGAAATGAGCGGAAAATAAATATAAATAATGCGTTCTAATTGTAAACATTTGCCAAACACAATTTTAGGCACAAAGGATTTCTAAAAGACTGTCCGAATGGTTTACTCACTGAGCAAGTAGGTAGCACACACAGATACACACACGCATACACACGCACACATGCACACTAAGCACATGTTTAAGTTGATTCAATTCATTCAAGTCATACAGTTAATTAAGTTAATCTGCTCAATATGTGAACACTAATTTCTTGAAACAGCAACGGATCCAACAGCAACCAGAGTAACAGCAACAACCACGACAGTTACTGCAGGATGTACAGATTCGCCCATTCCCTGGAGCCCTAGAGGCACATCCTGCTACCAAAATGAATGACAGGCCATTTCCAATGTGTTGACGGCAACAGTTGTTGTTGCTGTCGCTTTCGCTGTTGTTGCTGTTGCTGTTGTTCTTGCTGCTGTCGACTGTTGTTCATATTAAAATTTATTAATGCGCGCCTCATTGAAAGACAACTTGAAATGCTCACACACACACACACACACACGGAAACACACACACGGAAACACACACACAGAGAGAGACACGGACACGAACACCTTATTGAGCCACACCCGCAACGTCCTAATTGTTTCTCATCTCTCTGCCAGGGTTTTATCAAAATCTACAAACAATTTTTCCCACAAGGCGATCCCAGTAAATTTGCATCGCTTGTGTTTCGTGTCTTCGACGAGAACAATGTGAGTATTAAGGCCATCAGCTTATGTCCTTGTGGCTGTACAGCTGCCACCCCGCCACCCCACCATTCCGCCAACCCGCCAACCCGCCATCCTGCTGCCATCACACAACAGTCAGCCAGTCAGGCAGTCAGCCTGCCAAGCAGTCGCTTTGACATTGATGAATTTGTACGCAACTCGAGCGCAAAAGTTGACGATTTAGGCCAATTAGCCAAAAATGGTTCGAACAGTAGAGTGAGGCACGAATTGTTTAAGGCCTGATTGTGTGTATGTGTGTGCATGTCTAAATACCCTGTAAAGCGTTCTAGCGTTCAGTATTCAACATATATTTCAAATCTGAAATTAATTCAATTTGAATTATGAGTATGTTTTATTCCAAATAAAAGAAACCTGCTTCCAATTAACATGTACATATGCACAACATTCTTTTTAAACATTTAACCTTCCTATCTTTGATCGACTAGTGTTGGAAAACGCATTCTTCAAAAACTTTTGTGCTCATAGTCCGATATTTATAAGATTTGCAGGGGTTAGATATGGCATCTGAGTGTATTTACATACCACAGCTCCAATCTTTATACAATTTTATTTTTAACTCTTTGGGGAAACGGAAAGATACGGATATTTGGATGTGTGCTTACTATAGTAGAACCTAAATACTTTAATCGAATGCCTCTATATCTTGTAATCTCCGAGTTATGTTAAAGAATACAATGTTTCAAACATTGATATTTATTCATATTATCGAAATGGCGAAGATATTGAAATATATGATATATGATGACATATGATATATAGGAATATTTCTGTAGCTCAACCAGACCAAGAATATACAGTCAAGGGTTACGCTTCTTTATTTAAGGGAACAAATTTTCCAAAACTATATAAAAAATATAGTATATCCCTCGGAGACAACCAAAAGCTTTTCAATATTAATAGAAAAGTGAAAAAAGGAATGCTTAAAAAATGTAACTGTCTGAGCGTCAGGTCGCGTTAGTTTTGGATTAGATCTAGAAGCGAGTCATAGATGTTGTCCTGCATACAAGTCGCGCTCATAGAGAATTTATTAGCAAGTTAGTCATAATACCCTTGCTTTGAGGGCAATCCCGCTGGAGACTCATAAAGATTTATTTATGACTTGTGGCACAGACGGCGGCGGGTGCCAAGGCGGCAGCTGAGGCGGTGGCTCCGGCGGTGGCTTTGGCGGTGGCTCTGGCGATGGCGTCCTCGATGGCGCCCTAAACTTGTTAGCTGTCTGGGGTCTGCACTGATTTGCTCTGCTGTCGTTTCTCCTTCTGTTTCGCTTCTTTCTTTTGTGTTGTTTCTGTTTGTGCTTCCCAGGATGGTCAATCGAGTTCGAAGAGTTCATACGCGCCTTATCCGTCACATCGAAGGGTAACCTGGACGAGAATTGCAGTGTAAGTATTTTGCTTCTGCCACGTCATGGAATGAGAGCAATCATTCTGATGCTGCCGGACTGTGGATACGGCCTCCAATTAATGCCGATTGGCATATTCCATTTGCTCTTTATCTCTGCAGGGCCTTCCGTCTCTACGATGTGGACAATGACGGCTACATAACGCGCGAGGAAATGTATAACATTGTGGATGCAATCTATCAGATGGTGGTAAATACGATTCCCTCTTCATTTATTCATTCCATTTTGGTTTGGGCTTAACCCAGCTTTTGTCATATGTTGGCAATGTTGGTAATTAAGGAATTTGATGGGATTATTTATGTAGGGCCAGCAGCCGCAGTCGGAGGATGAAAACACGCCGCAGAAGCGAGTGGACAAGATATTCGATCAGATGGATAAGAATCATGATGGCAAATTAACATTAGAAGAATTTGTGAGGGTAGTAAAGCTGATCCAGTATAGTTCAGGCGTTAAGTTTAGGTGGTGGTTAAACAAATCAATAGCAACGCGCAAAAACTACTCTAACAAAAAACAACAAAAACAAACACAAACAAAACATAGAAAAGTTTCTTGACATGAACAAAAAAAAAAAAAACAACTTCAACACCGCTTCTGGTTTTGGTTACCATTATAAACTCTCTCACAGAGAACTCACACAAATATACTTATATATACATAAATCAATGAATTACTAAAAACCAAATCTTAAAGCAATCAGAAATCAGACTCGCCCAAAACTTGCAAAACCAAATAATAACAAATAACAAAAAAAAAGGAAAGAAAAGAACAAATTTTTTTCTCGATTTCGCGCGTCGATTAACATTCAAAATGATAATTTTTTGATATATAAGAGTACGAAAAAAAAAAAAAACAAATGATGAAAATGCAATTAGAACAAAAAATATATGTAAATATTTCAACATATATATGTATTTACAAATATATGTATGTGCATATGTACGCATACATACATATGCGTACTTACAAGATATGGCTAAAATCGAAATCGTGGCGTAAGTAGAACGCAGTTCATAGCGATAAAAACTTAAAGTAAATTACAAAAAAAAAAAAACGAAGAAAAAAAACATAACAAGTTAATTGAATTACAATGCGAGTAACGTAAATCAATATTTGAGAATACCCAATTATTAGTAAAACAATATATAAAAACATAAAAAAAAAATAATAAAAAATAAAAGAAAAAACAACAACAATCACACAAGAAAACGAAATGCAAACGAGCGCAGCCTTCGAGACATTTATTAAAATTAATGAAAATTAATATAAAATATTTAAAAATAATTGTTGATATACAAAAGCAAGAAACCAAATGGATTTAACTTGATACCATAAATACTTATACATATATATATATATATATATATATATATATATGTATATATATATATCTATATATGTATATATATAACCTCATATGAATATGCAGCGAAACCGGCAACAACAACAGCAGCAGCACAAAAAAGAAACACAGCAAACGTTAATTAACAAAACCAGGCATTAATCAATGACAAGTGCAAAGCCGCGCAAAACTGAACGTAATTTTTTGAATTAGGCATTACCTATACACACACACACACATACACATAAACACGCACAAGAGATGGGAGCGCAATAAATCGAACGCAATTGTGCTTTATTTGCTTTTTGGAATCGAACTTTTTGATTTGCGCTTTTATACTAAGTTAACGTAAATTTGACAATAGACGCCACAAATAAAATATATACAGTTTTTTATATAAAAAAATCCAAAAAATAAAAAAATAAAAAAGTCAAATGGAAACGAAATAAGTTAAACGCACAAACCTTCAACAAACCAAACACAAATAAAAGCCGAGTAAATATCAGCAGGAAAATGATACAACAGCCACAGAATATGCTACAAAAACAACAACAGCAACTACAACAACAACAACAACAACAACAGCAACAACAACAACAATAGCAATAGCAAAAACTACAACAATAGTCAGCTCTCTGTCACATCTATCTTTCTGTGTAACTAAATGTCCCGTTTGAGAGCCCCAAAAACAGATCCATCATGCGATTTAATTTCTATTCTATATGCGGTTCAGCTTTATATGCATTAATTTAATAACCCAGTTAATCTTATACAATCTACTTATATATATATACATACACATATATATATATATATCTCTCTATATACTTGAATACATAGTTGTACTTTGGCTAATCAGCACACAGACACATACACACACTCACACACACATAGGCAGACTCAATTATTATCATAAACAGATTCACAGCAAAGCCCCAAAATGACGTACACAGTATACAAATATATATGCCATAATTATAGTGGGGCGATACATGCTTAAGCACTTCAAGCCAAACAATATGACCATATCATACAGTATGCTCATATGCCATACCCATTATCACATATATAACATAGTATATAATACCATATCCATATACCTTATACCATACACCATAAGCCATATACATATACCTTATACATACACCATAAACCATAAACCATAAACCATAAACCATAAACCATAAACCATATGCCATATGCCATATGCCATATACCATATGCCATAT